>NW_027507785.1:328453288-328696161 GCF_037356315.1 Lithobates pipiens | reverse complement strand
ATTTTACATTTAAAATATGGCCTCCTATTTAAAAATTTATATATGTGCTCCAGCACTTAATTATAAGTCTATCCGCGCTCACAACTTTCTCAATACTTGTTGTTCCTGTCAGTACAGTCTAATGCAGGGTGGTAACAATGCTGCACTGCTCCCAGTGGTGTATTTTGGTTTTGTTCTGCCCTAGGCAACACTAAGATCGGGCACCCCCCTCCCCATCTAAATTTGTCCCACCCCTTCACATATGTAAACTCCACCCCTTCCTCTTTAGCCTCCCCCTCGTCCTATTAGAGCTCCACCCTTTTCAGAGGTGTTGAGAGAGAGAGGGGGGCGCGAGAGGGGGGAGAGAGAGAGAGAGGGGAGAGAGAGAGAGGAGGGAGGGGAGAGAGAGGGAGAGGGAGAGGGAGAGAGATGGAGAGAGAGATGGAGAGAGAGAGAGAGAGAGAGAGAGAGAGAGAGAGAGGAGAGAGAGAGAGGGGGGAGAGAGAGAGGGAGAGGGAGAGGGAGAGAGAGGGAGAGGGAGAGGGAGAGAGAGGGAGAGAGAGAGAGAGATGGAGAGAGAGAGAGAGATGGAGAGAGAGAGAGAGATGGAGAGAGAGAGAGAGAGAGAGAGAGAGAGAGAGAGAGAGAGAGAGAGAGAGAGAGAGAGAGAGAGAGAGAGAGAGATGGAGAGAGAGAGAGAGATGGAGAGAGAGAGAGAGAGAGAGAGAGAGAGAGAGAGAGGAGAGAGAGAGAGAGAGATGGAGAGAGAGAGAGAGAGATGAGAGAGAGAGAGAGAGAGAGAGAGAGGAGAGAGAGAGAGAGAGAGAGAGAGAGAGAGAGAGAGAGAGAGAGAGAGAGAGAGAGAGAGAGAGAGAGAGAGAGAGAGAGAGAGAGAGAGAGAGAGAGATGGAGAGAGAGAGAGAGAAGAGAGAGAGAGAGAGAGAGAGAGAGAGAGAGAGAGAGAGAGAGAGAGAGGAGAGAGAGAGAGAGAGAGAGAGAGAGAGAGAGAGAGAGAGAGAGAGAGAGAGAGAGAGAGAGAGAGAGAGAGAGAGAGAGAGAGAGAGAGAGAGGTTAAAAGTGTGCACTATCCCAGTCTACCAGGGCATTTGAACAAGTCTGTAGATTAACTTGTATTTATCCACAGTGGCCATCAAAATCAGCCGGTCCCCCTTAAGCCAGGCAAATTTAAATCCATGTACGGTCACTTTTGTCTTTACTGTGCAATCCACTGAATGCAAGCTCTTCAGCCAACACACTAATAAGAAATCATAGATTTGTCGGACTGCACAGTGATATTCTCCATATACCGTATGGAATGAAAAGCAGACATTCTGTGGCTTGCAGGAAACAATTACAGACGACCTTTAAAAAAAAAAAAAAATTTAAATTATATACACACATTATTATATATATATATATATATATATATATATATATATATATATATATATATATCCATGTTGATACTGAATTTGCTGGTTTGGCACCGACTAGTTTCCTATGGAAGTGCGCAGATAAACATGGACATCCTTTATGTAAATACCGGCGCTGAGCACGAGAAGAACTACACGCCTGCCAATCTGAAAGACAGATGTGTAGATGCCGACACGCTGCTCACCTACTGCAACACAAATAGATACGGTTGTCACCATCTCGGGTTCAACACACTGTGTCAGAGATCCAATGGAGTCTTTGTATCTATATAATGAAACATTTGTCCGAATATTAATTAGGAACGAATCGAACTGCACATGTCTATCGATCTCTAGTATTGCAAAAAAGACCAAATACACGACGGCCAACACATCCCAGCTAACCTATGACTATTCTTATTTGGGCCGATGACCATAGGGAACCCACACACAGGGCCGTTTTTAAGGCAGGGCAAAAGGGGCAGCTGCCCTGGGCCCTGTCATTGTTGTGGGGCCCAAAGCAGCTGCCTCACACTTGCCAAATATCCTGGTTTAAATTCCCTTGTCCCTTGAGGTTTTCGTCCTGTGCTGTGTCCCTATATTCTCAGTGTGAGGTGCTGCTACTAATGCTGCCCAGCTCTGCCCTATTGTGGTGTACAGATGATTTTACATGTAAATTACCGTAATTCATATGCAAATAGTAGTGGCATTCATATGTAAATAGCGGCGACTGGCAGCATTGATATGTATATCATGCCCCCCTGAGGTCATATCCACAGTAATCTCTAGCACCAATCAACAAGCAGAAATCATATGCTGTAACCTCTAGCAACTAATCAGTGAGCCGTAATGTGTGCTGTACCTTTGGCCACCAATCAGTGAGTGGTAATGATACACTGTAACCTCTGGAAACCAATTGCAATAGCTGCCTGATCTGAATTTATAAACTGAATTTTAGTCTAGTTGCTATTTATTGTATGTCTCAGAGCAGGTGGAGAGCGAAACTGCATGGGGGGGAGGGGCCCCAAGAAAATTTTTGCCCAGGGTCCAATCAATATTAAAGATTACCAGGCCCTGTCCACATAGAACCTTGCTGGTAACAGAACCCATAAACCCAGCGCTGCAAGATCACAATGCCACTGTGCCTATAACGTGGGCCGCGGATGGCTGAAGGAGGATTTCAAGTGTAGGTACACTCCTGGACTGGATGTCAGAGTATGTTGGGACTTGTTGTTCCCCATTCTTTGTCTTCAGTGAAGAGTGATCATCATTCTGCATTCTGTGAACAGAAAAAATGGGTTTTGTTGCTCAGAGATCATCTCTGAATATTCTGATTCCAGCATAAAAGAGGATTGATAATGCCCCCGGTGGACAAAGGTGGGCAGTGCAGATAAAAGTTTATTTATAGTGAGGTAGGAGAGTTTTATGAGGATGACAAACACAGACTCACTAAATTTTTATTGAAGTTGAGTTACGAGACGCTGTTAATCAGAAAAGAAAAAAAAAACAAGAAGAATAATCATTCCCGATATTTGATATGTAGAGCGCTTTTATTTGCAGCCTCGGGCTCTGTGTTGGAAGCGGTAAAGCAAGAGATGTCAAAAGATGTCATAGTGGCGCTATTCCACTATGAGGTCACTGGACGGGTCACTGGACGGGTCCCCGCCCCCCCCCCCCCCACACACACACACACACACACACACACACACACACACACACACACACACACACACACACACACACACACACACACACACACACACACACACACACACACACACATTTCCTCAAACTTTTGTATGTTCCTTCATTTTATTATCCAGTTTTAAAAGTCAATATAAAGCCAATAAATCTAATAAAAGGTTTAAAATGTAAAGAAGATCGATTTACTAAAACTGGAGAGTGCAAAATCTGGCACAGCTCTGCATGACAACCGTTTACTCCCATCAGCCCGTGCGCGGTGTAATCGCACTCCCATCATCCCGTGCGCGGTGTAATCGCACTCCCATCATCCCGTGCGCGGTGTAATCGCACTCCCATCATCCTGTGCGCGGTGTAACCGCACTCCTATCACCCTGTGAGCGGTGTAATCGCACTCCCATCATCATGTGTGCGGTGTAACCGTACTCCCATCATCCTGTGTGCGGTGTAACCGTACTCCCATCATCCTGTGTGTGGTGTAAGAGGATCTCTCAGCTTCTTGGTGGGGACAAAATATCAACGTCTCGCCATGAAGACACCACCAGCCTATAAATAAATGCAGCTACGCAAACACGTAGTACTGGCAGTGCCAGCGGACACCACCACTCCTAACCCACAGAACTGACACTCACATTCTCTCTAAACGTTTCTTCTCCAGCCTTGAGTGTCCCTAAAGGGGAACTCCTGCCAGGCAGATCGGCTACAAAGTTTAATCCCTTTTTTGGACTGCCTAAAGGCCCCTCCCCCCCGTAGCCCCCAGTGCCTGAAACACATTAGAATGAAGCACTGGGCAGCACAGTAGAGCTGGGGCACTCAACATGTGGCCCTCGGAGCCCTTTGATGTGGCCCCCGACCTCAAATAGGGGAAGTGCTCTCCTATTTTCTGAAAGCACACCCAAAACTTCTAAACGTGGGGATTTCAGGAAGTGCAAAACAACCGCATGATATTCTAGAAGTCTATGGCAAAGCTAGGGTAATTTGCAGGAAAGCCGCAGGCGCATCAGTGTGAAAGCAGCCTTATAGGGGGCTCGGGATATTAAGGGCCAGTTACATTTATGGTTTAGGGGTGGGCGTCAGTAAATCCCCATAGTTGAGACATGCTTTTACCACACCCTCCCAACCACTGGTGTAGCGTCAGGGGTCACAATGGTGACTCCGCACCCACACTCCAGTGGGTCCATTCAGCCTCCATGTCGCATTCTGTTTCACACTTGGACAGGAGGGGCTGTGGGGGGGAGGGGGGTGGCATATACAGGAACCGACCCTCTATTAAAGCAGCAGCTGCAGGAGGAAAATGTTCATTATGCTATTCAAAAAATTCAAAATTCCGAACCATTTCATTGTGGCCCACAGCTGTTTACCAGATCACTTAATCCCTTATCACAAAAGCTTTAGCACCCTTGCAGTAGAGCCTAAGAGACTTTAATGAACTTGCCGACCAGCCGCCATCATTGTACGTCGGCTGCTTTAAGAGCTATTGAAGGCGTTGACACCCCCCCCCCCCCCGCAACGTCGATGCGCGTGGCCAGTGGCCATGATGTCCGCCGGCCAGCTGCGATCGCTCCACAGAGAGCCAGAAAGGGGATCTGTCAATGTAAACAAACAGATCCCCCTTCTGTCAGGGGAGTAGAGAGAGATCTGCTGTACCTAGTGATTAGGAACAGCGATCAGTCTCCTGCTCCAGTCAGTCCCCTCAAAACACTGTTCACCACCATTACTAGAAAAAAAAAAAAAATAATTATATTTATATATATATATATATATATATATATATATATATATATATATATATCATTTTTTTATTTTTTTTTAATAAAAATATCCCCTATTTTGTAGACGCTATAACTTTTGTGCAAACCAATCAATAGACGTATTAGTAGTATAATAAATATTTGCCTAAACTGATGAAGAAATCTGTTTATTTTTTCCAATTTTTGGATATTTACAAAATAAACGAAAAAAGAAAAAAAATATATATTTTTTTCAAAATTGTTGCTCTTTTTTGTTTATAGCACAAAAAATAAAAACCGCAGAGGTGATCAAATACCACCAATTTAAAGCTCTATTTGTGGTAAAAAAATGTAAATAAACAAAATAAAGACATACATTTGTTTGGGTACAGCGTCGCACGACCGCGCAATTGTCAGTTAAAGTGAGGCAATGCTGTATTGCAAAAAGTGGCCTGGTCATTAAAGGGGCAAATCCTTCTGGTCCTTAAGTGGTTAACTGATCCTCATTTCTGCTCTGTATGTAGGAAGATAATAATAACAACAATAATACAGATTCCAGGTACTTATATTAGATTTATTTAAAAAATAAATAAATAGATGTTTAATGAACACGTCTGTGGGCGGTAGACATTTTTCTTTCTAAAAGCTGCCCAGAGTTCCCCTTTAGGTTCCCTGTAGATCCCGTGGCTGTGACCTGTATCTGTTTTGTAAACTGAACTGGTCGGACTGGTTCCCAGCTCTCCGCACGCACGGCACGGAGCTCAGAGGAATCTTCACAAAAACACAATAGAGAAAAACACAAATGTGTTTTCCAGGCGGTGGGGACCGGTCCCCGATCTGTGAGTGGGGGAGGGAAACCGACCCGAAAAACGACAAAATGTCATTTACTTGTCAGGGACCTTCACAGGGGTCTGTGCTACAATGTATCAATATTTACATACAAAGCTGGGGGGGCACACAATAGATCAAAGGGTGCCCCCTTCAACCACCCCCCCTGTACCTCTATTTACCCGCCAGCACCAGAATAGGAAATTGGAGTCACAGGTGGGGCCTATTAGGAACAGGTGGTGGGAAGACCAGGCAGCTGCACTCTACAATCATTTGTTAATACAACTAGAGACGGTCCATTCACTACGCCGACATCTCTGCAGCATAAGGCCGCATTTATATTTTAGTGCTCTGTAAATGTGCGCGATTTCACGTGAAAAGCGACTGTCGCACTAGTGTTGCCATTCATCGTTAATGCCACTCCAAAACTTTGCAAAATTAAAAAAAACATTTTTAATATGAGCATTTGTTGCGCTAAAAACGCGTGCATCAAACACAGCGCAGTTAGAAACGCACGCAAACCTCAACGTTCAAAAAATAAATAAAATGTAAAAAAAAAAAAAAAAAAGTGGTAGGTCAGCGAGCTACTTTGCTACGTTTGTCACACATAGGGTGGGCCATTCAAGTCAATTAAAAAAAAAACCCCTGATTTTCCGCTCTTTCACAGAAATGCAAAATGCATGGAATATACATCAGTGCAATAACTTTGTAATTTGTAGATGTTAAATGATAACCGGGGTGACTTTTTATCTTAAAGGAAAAAAAAAAAAAAAAAAAAAGACGCTCAAATTATGCAAATGATCAAATTGTTTCAATAAATGAGCGCGACTGAACACACGAAGATTGGCCAACATATGGGATGCACAAAACTGGCGGCGATTCCCATCGCAGATCCTTCTCCTGCGATCTCACAAGTAGGGGGACACACTGATATGGGCTGGTGAGATGAGACGACGACTACAGGACTGAGAGCGGGGCTTGAGGATATTGCGCTCTTTGGTCATTGCAGAAATTGAGCCCCAGCGAGCACAATTCCGAAATGCGCTGGCGGTAGACGCCGCCTTTTAACGCCTGTGTGTACAAGCTCTCATGATTCTCGTACATTGTCTGATCTTTGCAACACATCATATCATCATCAGAGGTCTGTAACACATCATATCACACCTTCTGAAGGTTGGACTTACTGGAATCCTTCAATACCCAATTGTTATCTTGTTTCTTCCCTTATAAAAAAGGAACAATTCTATCACTGATGATGCAAAGCCCCCTCACTTGTCCATCATTCTTAGTAGGCCTCCTGCCCACCTTTGAAGAGACTTCTGGATGCTCCTGTGGAGTGTTGAGCACTTGCCAGAAAAGATCTGCATGTCTATACAGATCGTATTAGAAATCGGTTTTCCAAGAACCCCATCCCCTCCCCCCCACCAGGCAAGCAATCCTCTCTTACCTCCTTAGAAAAAGAGAATCAAAGTGGAGGTGGGTGAGGGATCTGATTATGTAGGGTGGGAACAGATTGGAAGATGGACTAGATACTAGATGAGATTAAGCAAAAACAACAAACATTGGACTCGTTATACCTGATGCTAGGCCTACTGAAGTCTTAAAACCCTTTTTCCGGCCCCCCCTAAATACAACGTAGAACTTCCCAATATCAAATGTATACAAGAGCCCCTAAGAACAAAATGAATGGATTGTTATCAAAGACAAAACATGGTGTCTATAGGGGAGGCCAGGCCAGGCCTTTGTCATGTCATGGGTCACTTTCCAATTGTCTAAAGCAGGGGGTTTCCAAACTTTCTAAACAAAGGGACAGTTTATGGTCCTTTAGACTTGACAGGGGCCGGACGATGGCCATTAGAAGTCAAAAATAAAATGCCCCTACATCAGTGGGAGTAAACAATGCCCCATTTTGGTGTCAGTGGGAGGAATTGTGCCCCATCATTGGTGTCATTGGGTGGGAAGAATAATGTCCCATCATTGGTGTCATTGGGAGGAACTGGGCCCCATCATTTATGTCATTGGGAGGAATTGTGCCCCATCATTGGTATCATTTGGAGGACTAATGACCCATCATTGGTAGCCGTGGGAGGAACAGTGGCCCATCATTGGTAGCCATGGGAGGAACAGCGGCCCATCATTGGTAGCCGTGGGAGGAACAGCGGCCCATCATTGGTAGCCATGGGAGGAACAGTGGCCCATCATTGGTAGCCGTGGGAGGAACAGTGGCCCATCATTGGTAGCCATGGGAGGAACAGTGGCCCATCATTGGTAGCCATGGGAGGAACAGTGGCCCATCATTGGTAGCCATGGGAGGAACAGTGGCCCATCATTGGTATCAGTAGGAGGAACAGTGGCCCATCATTGGTAGCCGTGGGAGGAACAGTGGCCCATCATTGGTAGCCGTGGGAGGAACAGTGGCCCATCATTGGTAGCCGTGGGAGGAACAGTGGTCCATCATTGGTATCAGTGGGAGGAACAGTGGCCCATCATTGGTAGCTGTGGGAGGAACAGTGGCTCATCATTGGTAGCTGTGGGAGGAACAGTGGCTCATCATTGGTAGCCGTGGGAGGAACAGTGGCTCATCATTGGTAGCCGTGGGAGGAATAGTGGCTCATCATTGGTATCAGTGGGAGGAATAGTGCCCCATCATTGGTATCAGTGGGAGGAATAGTGCCCCATCATTGGTATCAGTGGGAGAAAACGTACCCCCTCATTGTTGTCACTGGGAGGAAGTGTACCCCATTATTTTCTGTTATTGGAATGAACTGTGCCCCTTTGTTGGTGCCAGTGTGTGTTTGTTTGGGGGGGGGAATTATGCCCCCTTGTGGGTATCAGAGGATGAGATATTGCCCCTTGGGCTGGATAAAAGCAAGCAAAGTGTTGCATCGGGCCTCCGGGCCACAGTTTGGAGTCCACTGGTCTACAGCAACAGGGACCTTTATCTTCAGCAATCACTCAGGATACAATTATATTGTAGACTTGGAGGAACCAAATATTTCAGACGATGCTTAAAAATAAAATTTTTTTTAGAAGTTTCTAATTATTAATTGTAAATAAATTTGACCTAAAGCCAGCTTGATAGCCTTGAGGGACTAAAGCGAAGGAACCCTCCGTCTGCTACCAACCAGGATCCAGGCTGGTGCTATTACACATTCCTGCCCATCACCCGATCCCTGCCCTGTAGCCCGGAGGTTGACACACAAACTCCAGAAACACCTCAGCATTCAGATCAGTTAAGCCGGACAAATATTTGCATTAGGCAAGTTCCAAGAGGCAGCAAAAAGCATAATAAAAACCCAAGTAGGCCTTTGGACTTCACCACTGGGAGTATGGAAGCTCCCCCATCCAGTCTCACTCCTCACGTTGGAGCTGCTGCTTCTGGGAAAAGCGCCCTTGCCACTCACGATGGGAAATTTAACCCCGAGCTTGCCAAGGCTGACCGCTGCTCCAGCCTTTTCCGCAATGTGCTTTGCCCGACCCTTAAATTAAAGAGGCTTTCTCCTCTGAGCCTGGGAAATAGACTAATATTATGTTCCTGGCCCCTTTCCCAGCCATAAAAAACAAACTGCAGCATTACAAGGATACACAATTAGCTTGGCACACAGGCCGGGAAGGCTCTACCAGGTCTTTTAGTCTTGCACTCTTGACGCAAAGCACATTAGGGAGTTCCAGTAATAAAGCCTCCCCCCCCCCCCCCCCAAAAAAAAAAAAAAAGTAATTATTGACTGAACCCAACAACAGTAAGGAAAAAAGTATTTTCGACCCCCCCCACTACTTCCAAAACAGATGACATGTTCCCAAATCTGCATCTCTCACACTGCCCTATATACAAAACTCTCAAATAGTTCATAACATTCAGATCGTTCCCATAACAGCCGTAATAGCAAGTCCAATAAAACCGAATTTGTAAACACAATAAAAAAAAAAAAAAAAAAGGGTCACCATGTACGGTCTGACCCCGTTTTAGTTAATAATTAAGCAAAAAAGAAAGCAACAAGCCTTTGCAGGCCACCAAAGTCACCAGAACTGGTTGGAAACCCATTAGGGCCCCCATCCCCGGTTCCCCATACATTTGAATAGAATTCTTTTATCCAGCATGCACCAAAATAAAAAGGATGAAGCTCCAAAAATTCCCAACTGCCTCGGCTGCAGTAAAAAAAAAAAAAAAAGGACTGAAAACGGAATTTCTGTGTCAGCCCCAATATACAGAACTCCTAATAGTGTTCCACCACAATCCCCTTACATCCTCTGCCAGCAGTAACGGCAAAGACCAGTAAAAGCCTACGAAACTTGGCACCGAGCGGCAAAGCCCACTGCTACCAGCCGGCAGATATTTTCGAATTCAATGAAAGCTCATTCTTTCGGGCCAACAGCAACAAAAGCAACGTTAATAACCGTCCCAGCAACAGCACCGTCCTCAACTCCAATCCAAACTCAGCAAAGTGTTGGGAGACTCGAACATGCTCAGAATTCTAGAGTCTCTCCAGAAGAGAAAGGCCGTACTCGTTACAGGTGCAACCGTCACAAAACCCAGCAATGGAACCAGGAGAGAAAACATGAAGAATATGAAAACTGGACACCAACCTGGAAGCAGGCAGCCGGCTTCGCTGATCCAAGGCACATGGGTTTATTTTTAAAACAGGAAAACTCGCTTCCAGCTTCTTGCTTAGCCCGGCGAGAGAGAAAGCGAGACTCTTTTTTTTTTTTTTTCCCCCCTTCAACAGCCGAGCGAAACGAGACAAATCGCGGCACCTGCTCAGGGGTAATCCCCTCTTCCCTCGCCGCCTTGTATTATTCCATATGCTGCAGGTAACACCACCACCGAACGTCTCCTCACGGCCAATCTCCACAGACGCCCATCCGAGTTGGATCTCCGGGATAAAAAAAAAAAAGAAACGGACAAAAAAAAAAAAGCGTTTCCCTCAGATATAATCCAAAGGTGGCATTTAATCCGTGATCCGGGTGATATGTCTCGATGGCGTTCCTGACGGTTTTATCCCTGAGGCGGTAAGGAGGGTGGGGGGGGGAAGAGGAGAGCTGGCTTTACCTGAAACAACTGCCAGCCAGGCTATCTCTTTCTCTGCAAGCCTCAGAACTGAGCCCGGCTGAGACCAAGCTCACCCACCCCACAAGCAGGGGCCTGGCTAAGCTGCAGTCCACGCCCCGCTCATTCACCACTGCTTTTGTTTGACTTTGGGGAAGAAAAAATTAACCGCTTCACTACCGGCTCTGCTGCCTGAATACAGCGCTGGCTGGAAAGGGAAGTCAGAAAGAACCGTGAAATTTCTTCGATAGAAACATCACCGGAGAAGTGAGAGCAGCATTTTACTTGAAATAAAAGCACCTGAAATTTGTACATGTTTTTGATGCAACAATGTTATCAAAATGTATTTAATGTGTTCAAATGTATCGAATGTGTTTAAATGTATCCAACATGTTCGAATGTATCGAATGTATTTAAATGTAGCCAATGTGTTCAAATGTATCGAATGTGTTTAAATGTATCCAACATGTTCAAATGTATCGAATGTATTTAAATGTAGCCAATGTGTTCAAATGTATCGAATGTGTTCAAATGTATCGAATGTGTTTAAATGTATCCAACATGTTCAAATGTATCCAATGTGTTTAAATGTATCCAACGTGTTCAAATGTATCGGATGTGTTCAAATGTATTTAAATGTATCAAATATGTTCAAATGTATTGAATGTGCCCAAATGTATCAAATGCACTCAAATGTAACCAATGGGAGTTATTTAAGAAGAAAGTGCACTTAGAAGTGCAGTCGCTGTAAATCAGAGGGGCAGATCTGAAACGAGGGGAAGCTCTATCCAATCATGTGCAAGCTAAAAAGCTGTTTTTTTTCCTTGCATGCCCCCCTCGGATCTACAGCGACAGCACTTCCAAGTGCATTTTTCAGTGCAATTTCAAGTGCACTTTGCACTTGCAGTTTGCACTTGTAGTGCAAAGTGAATTTGCCTTTATTAAATAACCCCCAATGTGCTCAAATGTCCTCAAATGTAGCCAATGTGTTCAAATGTATTTAAATGTATCCAATGTGTTAAAATGTATCAAATGTGTTTAAATGTATCCAATGTGTTAAAATGTATCAAATGTATTTAAATGTATCCAACATGTTCAAATGTATCAAATGTGTTTAAATGTATCCAATGTGTTAAAATGTATCAAATGTGTTTAAATGTATCCAACATGTTCAAATGTATCGGATGTGTTTAAATGTATTTAAATGTATCAAATATGTTCAAATGTATTGAATGCGCCCAAATGTATCAAATGCACTCAAATGTAACCAATGGGGGTTATTTAAGAAAGGCAAATCCACTTTGCACTACAAATGCAAACTACAAGTGCAAAGTGCACTTGGAAGTGCAGTTGCTGTAAATCTGAGGGGTAGATCTGAAATGAGGGGAAGCTCTATCCAATCATGTGCAAGCTAAAAAGCTGTTTTTTTTTAATTTATTTTCCTTGCATGTCCCCCTTGGACCTACAGCGACTGCACTTCCAAGTTCACTTTCAGTGCAATTTCAAGTGCACTTGTAGTGCAAAGTGGATTTGCCTTTATTAAATAACCCCCAATGTGCTCAAATGTATCAAATGTCCTCAAATGCGTTCAAATTTATTGAATGCGCCCAAATGTATCCAATGTGTTTGAATGTATAAAATGCGCTCAAATGTTATCGAATGTGTTCAAATATATTTAAATGTATCCAATGTGTTCAAATGGATCAAATGTATTTAAATTAATCAAATGTGTTCAAATGTATCAAATGTATCAAATGTGTTCAAATGTAGCCAATGGGTGTTACTTACTAAAGGCAAATCTACTTTGCACTACGAGTGCAAAGTGCACTTGATATTGCACTAAAAGTGCACTTGGAAGTAAAGTCACTGTAGATCCGAGGGGGACATGCAAGGAAAAAAAAAACAGCATTTTAGCTTGCACATTACTGGATAATAAAATCAGCAGAGCTTCCCCTCATTTCACATCTAGCCCTCTAGATTTACAGCGACTGCACTTCCAAGGGCACTTGTAGTGCAAAATGGATTTGCCTTTCATAAATAATGCCCGATGCATTCAAATGTATCGAATGTGTTCAAATGTATCGAATGTGTTCACATGTATCGGATGTGTTCACATGTGTCGGATGTGTTCCCATGTGTCGGATGTGTTCACATGTATCGAATGTGTTCACATGTATCGAATGTGTTCACGTTTCGGATGTGTTCACATGTATCGGATGTGTTCACATGTATCGGATGTGTTCACATGTATCGGATGTGTTCACATGTATCGAATGTGTTCACATGTATCGAATGTGTTCACATGTATCGGATGTGTTCACATGTATCGAATGTGTTCACGTGTCGGATGTGTTCACATGTATCGGATGTGTTCACATGTATCGGATGTGTTCACATGTATCGAATGTGTTCACATGTATCGAATGTGTTCACATGTATCGAATGTGTTCACATGTATCGGATGTGTTCACATGTATCGGATGTGTTCACATGTATCGGATGTGTTCACTTGTATCAAATGTGTTCACTTGTATCGAACTGTATCTGCTCATGGTCAGAATTAGGGAATACAAGGACAGCAGCAAGAGTAGCCGAGTGTCTTATTTTCGGAGAGGAAATGATGAATGTGTGACCTAGATATTTGTCCAGTGACAGGAGCGCAATAATTAATATGTTAATTACATACAAATGCCAACAATTCTAACGAGATTTATGAAAGGGAGTAGATACTGCTGGAAATAGATGCGGTTGCTCAGCTATAAAAAAGTTCCAGGTCCCATTCACACTTAAAGTGATAGGACACTCTCATATCATATTAGTTTTCTTTTTTTTTTGTCTTTTTTCCCCTCCGTTTTCTCCTGGTATTCTGGCCAGTAACACACCTCCTGTATTAGAGCGCCCCCCCCCCCACTCTGGATGAAGGAGCACAGAGGGCACCTTTGGACAGCAGCATTGTCAGTCTGGGGGGAGGGGAGGGTTGCCACCTCATCCCTTTAAACACGAACACATATTAAATACACGGGTTCTGTGGCTGGTAAGGTGGTAATTATACTCACTTGGTGTCTTATCTGCATTAAATTAGCCTCAAAACCCAAGTAATTCAAATGTATTCAGGTTTGAGGAGGCAACCCTAGGGGAGGGGAGGGTTAGACGGACTAGCAGAATTAGATACACTAACACATTAAAGGGGTTGTAAACCCTTGTGTTCATCCTATGCAGTAGGGTGAAAAAACACCGCAGCTCCCCGTTTTACTCACCTGAGCCCCAAATTTCCGCTGGCGGAGACGCGCTCTCACTCTCTGCACGAGGTCCCAGCTCTTGATTGGATAGATTGATAGCAGCAGCGCAGCCATTGGCCGGGGGGGCGGGGCTGAGTCCGGCATTCGTGTCTATGGATGCAAATGCTGGACTCAGGAGCGCACCCGCAAGATAACCCCCCAGGAGAGCGCTTCTCCTAGGGGGGTTGTCTGATGTGGGGAGGAGCCGTGAGAGCCGCCGGAGGGACCCCAGAAGTTGGGGATCGGGGCCACACTGTGCAAAACGAGCTGCACAGTGGAGGTAAGTATGACGCGCTTGTTATTTAAAATGGTTTGTCTCGTCTGTAACTGTAAGAGAACTTTTATCTTTTGAAAAATAACTTAAGCTGGCCATACATTTTACAGTTTTCTTGTTCAGTTTCTATTAGATTTACCTTCCACTATGTAGTGCAAGGGCCTGGCGGATTGCATACAAATTGAAATCTAAAGGAAAATTAGACAAGAAAATGGTATAACGTATCGCCAGCCTTACTGTCCAGATCACCAGATGAAAATAGAAGAAAGAAAGCATAAAAAAAGAAAACGAACACAGCCATCACATGTTATAACTGGTAAAATGCAATGAACTAAATGGGGTATTTTTGGGTATAATATTGCTTTAGTCACTCCCAGGCTGGGTTCACACTTGTGTCTCTGTGATGCCGAGGAGGAGACGCAGGGGAAGCCGCCGCCCGGAGGGTTGCTGCGGGTTCACTATTTTCCATTCCCTCCAAAAACAAGCATACCACCAGCCGACCACTGGTCTATTTTGTGTAATGTGTGTTGATTATTTACTAAAGATCTCTTTGTTTCCTATCCCTGCTTTGTCACTGATCAGCATATTCTGAAGGCGGCACTCAATGTCTATCCATCAGGTTTGTATGGCCAGCAGTATATGGCCAACTAAAGGTTTCATGGACACACAGCCTACTTTGACCACCAGCCGCAAGGAAAGAGCAAAACGAGGCAAAATCACACAGCGATTTTCACGCATTTTGCGGCTGGCAGTGAAGCTCCCCGAACCGCAGCGGCTCCTAAACTCTGGTAAAAGCCTATGTGTACATGGAGCCTTTTATGGCATTGAGTTTATGAGCTTTGGCAAAACAATGCCATAAGCTCCTTAAAGCTGGCCATACACCATACAATTTTCTTTAGATTTACCTTCAACTGTGTAGTATAAAGGCCTGCCTGATTGCACACAAACTGAAAGTGTTTAGATTTGACCTCATATTATATGGTTTTGGTAAATCTAAAGAAAATCTATAGAAGAAAATTGTATAATGTATGGCCAGCCTAACTCAAGTTATAGTTTACATAAAGCCTAAGGGCACTTTCACACTGCCAACGCCGGGGCGTCAGTGGTAAAGCGCCGATATCTTTAGCGACTCTTTACCGTCATTTTAGCGGTGCTATCCGGCTGCTAACGGGGGTGATCCTGCTAGCAGCTGAAAAAAGGTTAAAACCGCCCGCAAGACACCACTGCAGCGACTCTTTGCCAGTGCTGCCCATTGATTTCAATGGGCAGGGGCACTTTAGGAGCGGTGTATTTCGCTGCTTGCAGGACTTCTTGTGACGCCCTGCCAGCGAAGCGCCCCAGTGTGAAAGCACTCAGGCTTTCACACTGGGATTGCAGCTGAGGATTTTTTCAACTTTGTCCGACCGTGTGTATGCAACAGTTTCGGACAAAATCCGTCGGACAAAATCCAACGGATTTGGTTGTCAGAATGTCCGGCCGTGTGTACAGGGGCTAAGAGTGTTAGTACTATAGAACCCCTCCCCTCCACAGCACAGAGGGAAAGTATACTGTCATTTACAGAGATAGCTGGGTACAATGGGTGCAGCACAGACAGAACGTTAATAGCTCACTGGATTTCTGGCAGAATCAACAGGTATTTTTTTCACTTATCAAACAGATCTAGCAAAACTCTTCCCATGGTATATTTACCCGACCAAAAAAAAAAAAAAAAAAAAAAGAGCAAATAAAAAAAAGTTCATGAAATATAGTTGAGGTTGGGCTCCACGTTCTGTTTCCATCCACTCCCTGATCTCTCCAGGACAATGTCCACTCACCTACTGCAGATAATCTACATCATGTAGAAAGAGAGATTAGCAGGGACATGACACAATGGGACTGCGGATACCCCCCCCCCCAACCACTGACTATTTACTGACTAATGGAACATTTCTCCAGCCAGGATTGATTGCCTGACAGAGCAGACAAAGGCAGATCATTCCCACTCACATCTCCGCAGGGTTCAAACGTGTCCCAGCCAAACAAGAGCAGGCACCGGCCCTGGGCCAGACTGGCGAGGAGGGCGGCATTCCAACTTTTAAAAGAGCACACAAAGGGCCGCACAGGCCCCAGTACAGGCGCAGCTCTGCAATAAGAAAGTTTGGAGTGGATTTACTCTTCCCCCCCCCCCCCCTCCCCCACCCGATTCCACCAAAACTGATCCCAGCAGGCCTGATTGTACAAGAACATGTCAGGGTGGGACCCAGGGAGGTGGTGGTATTGAAGGGGCACTTTATCTGAAGAGGTCAAATTTATTGCTGGTGTTGTGTGGAATACTGTCCCCTGTCAGATAGTGTCCGCCCTGTACTGCGCTTGTGCAGTACGGAACACAAGGAGATGCCGAAAGTCTCTGAAGATGAACGGCGCCTGCGCACTGAGTCCAGGTTCAAGCCCCACCGTCCAAGTGGACATAGAGTTAGAATAAAAAAATTGCCAAGTGAAGTGAGGCTGTGCCCGAAGCATAGCGCGCAAAGCGAGCCCTCGAGGGGCCTTGTTACTAAGTGCTACCTTATGTCCACTTGGATGGTGAGGCTTGAACTTGGACTCAGTGTGCAGGCGCCGTTCTCCTTCGGAGACTTTCGGAGTCTCCTTGTCCTCCGACCTGCGCAGTACGGGGCGGACACTATCCGATGGGGGACAGTTTTTGTCAGAAGACCGGATATCAGAGCTGAGAGTTGTAAAATAGATGAGCAGATGGGCTATAACAGGGAGATCCCTGAAAAACAGAAATTAAAGGGTATGTCAGGGCAAAAAATAAACATGTTTAGTATATCTTTGCAATACACACATTCCCCTATGTTGTATCCCCATAAACACTGAAAGTACAGAAAATAACTATCATTGGGCCAGAAATATAACCTGCTCCTATGACATCACAGTGTATTCTCAGCTCTGAATTCCTTACCACATGTTGCCAGCCCTTCCTAATTCATTACAAAGAACACTAACCTCTCCATTGTCCATAATAACTCCTCCTCCTCCTCATCTCCACGACCCTGTCCCCTCATCTCCATGACCCCTCCTCATCTCATTTACTTCTTCCCATCTCCATAACCCTTTCAATTTATCTCAATATCATCTCCTCATCTTCATAACCCATTTTCTTCATATCCATATCCTCTGCTAATCTCCATAATCCCTTCTCATTTTCACATCCTGTCCTCATCTCCATATCCTCTCCATCTCCATAGCACCTTCTCCTCATCTCTATAGCCTCCTCCTCTCCACAACCTCTTCTCCTCATCTCTATGTCCTCCTTCTCATCTCCATAACCTTTTCTCCTCATCTCCATTAACCATTCACCTTGTCTCCATATCCTCTCCTCTGATTAACTCCTTATCTCCATAACTTCTCTGCATCTCTATAACCTCTTCTTGTCTCCATGTTCTCTCCTCAAACCTATCGCCCCCATCTCCATTGCCTCCTTACCTCATCTCCTTGTGGCGATATCCTCTCATCTAAATAACTCCTTCTCCTCATCTCCAAAGCTTCTCTGCATCTGCAGAATGGCTTCTTTCCTCCATATCCTCTCCTCATCTCCATAACCCCTTCTTGCCTCCATATCTTCTCTTCATCTCCATAACCCCTTCCTGCCGCCATGTTCTCTCCTCATCTCCATAATTCCTTCTCCTCATCCCTATAATCCAGTGCAGACATATAGATGAGGTGAAGGGGAAATGGAGACGAGGAGAAGTAGTATATAACCTCTCCTCGTCTCCATTTCCCCTTCACCTCATCTATATGTCTGCACCTCATCTCCACAACCTCTTGTTCTTATCTCTATATCCTCTCATCTGCATAACTCCTTATGTCCGTAGTTTCTCCACATCTTCATACACCCCTTCTTGTCTCCATAACATCTCTATAAGCTTTACTTATCTTCATTACCCCTTCACCTCATCTCCATATCTGCACTTCATCTCCATATTCTTTTTCTTTTTTATCTCCATACCCGCTCATCTGTATAACTTCTTCCCATTATCTCCATAGCTTCTCCATAACCCCCTTCTTGTCTCCATATCCTCTCCCCATCTCCATACCCCCCCCTCCTCCTTATTTTTATATCCTCTCTATAACCCCTTTATGTAGGGCAGAGAGAGCAAAGAGAGTTATCAGCTGACTTGCTTGGAAAATTGTAACTGTGATGGCAACTTACACCAAAATGGAACAAATATGAAATGTTCAATGAAATTAGAAGAAATGGCCGCACTGTAGATCAAAATCCTCTTTATTTGGACATCCCAAAAATTACAGGCATCAGAATGCTGGGTGGACGCGTTTCGCACACTTCACGTGTACTTAGTCATGACTAAGCGCACGCGAAGTGTGCAAAACGCGTCTACCCAGCATTCTAATGCCTGTAATTTGTGAGATGTCAAAATAAAGAGGATTTTGATCCCGAGTGGTGTGCGGCCATTTCTTCTAATTTCATTGTATGTGGAGGCGAGCCGAGGGCAAGCACCTGCTGGACCATTAGGCTTCCGTTATCTCACCTTGAGCGGCGGGTTTTCTTTTTTCCATGAGATGTTCAATGTTGGGGTTTGCATACATTTCAAAGTGGATCCTTTTCTAATTTTTATTAATTTAAAGCGGGAGTTCCACTGTTTTTTTTTTTTTTTTAAGTCAGCAGCTACAAATACTGCAGCTGCTGACTTTTAAAATAAGGACACTTACCCGCCCAGCGCGCCCGCGATGTCGGCACCCGAAGCCGATCTCTCGATCGTCTCTCGGGTGCTGCCGCCGCCATCTTGGGTATGGGAATCAGGAAGTGGAGCCTTGCGGCTTAATTTCCCGGTTCCCTACTGCGCATGCGCGAGTCACGCTGCGCAATAAGGATGGTCCCCGCTGTCTCTCGGATCCGTGTGTTTCCCAGCAGAAAGTGGCGTAAATATCCACAGATTCTGTGGATATCTATGCCGGAAGTGGGTGCAGATACCTGTACTGTACAGGTATCTGGACCCCCTCCCCCCTGAAAGGTGCCAATTGTGGCACCGGAGGGGGGGAGGGTTCCAATGAGCAGAAGTTCCACTTTAGGGTGGAGCTCCGCTTTAATTCTAAGTCTTCATGAATGAATTCCTGACATGTCACAATATACTGCAACCGTATAATTTTTTATTAGAAAAGCTCCGCTTTCTATCATTAAACCTAAGTTCACATTGGAGCAATTTGTCACGCCATTTGAGAGATCAAATCGCATGACAAAGTCGCAGCCTCTTGGAGGCAATGACCCCGTTACAATCGGAGCGCACTGATTTGCAAAAGTAGTTCCTGCAGTACTTTTGCCGATTTCAGGTGCAACTTCAATAAACATCTGTGCATGAAGCCGCACAGATGTCTATCGAGTAGCACCTAAAATAGCGCTGACCTTGCTACTTCAAGTGAAGCGGGCGCGATTTCAAAGTAGCATCAATGTGATCCAGAGCTAAAAAGCAGTCCTTGAGTTCCAGTCAGTGACTTTGCCCAGCCTTATATGATATCTTCAGTCTGTTGCAGGTGAGAGGAAGCACTTCCTCAGTCTCCCCTGCCCCACTGATCAGACAGCAACATTGGTTGGAAGAGAGAAAGGGTAAAGGGCCACAGGGCCCTAATTCAGACTTTACAGGCAAGATGGACAATGGTATAGTACAAAAATATATTTTATTAACAATAAGTCATATCAAACAGGTCAAGTAAAAAATAATTGAAAACATATGATAGCCATATGATAGTAATGAGTATTTAGTGTAAACAAGAGAGTTGACACCAAATGTTTTGTTTCGTCAGGACACACTTTGGGGGTAGTTGAAAGGAACAGGTCTCGCTATCAAAAGATAAAATGAATCCATCAGACACTGTATTTTATTTTATAATGTCTCATGGATTTATTTTATCAACAGACCATTCTCTGCGGAAAATTTTAAAGCCTGCCATCCAACATTTGTCCGCGGAAAATCCGACAACAATTGTCCGATGGAGCGTACAAACGGTCAGATTTTCCGCAAACAGCCTGTCATCACACAATTCCCGACGGAAAATACGATCTTGCGTAGGAGGCTTTAGTGTGGCCGAGTGCAGGGTGTACCAAGATGGCCGTGACAGAATTTCACCTCCGTAACGAAATCTGACGAAGTCGCCTAATCTGAAGGAACTCCGGCAATGGGGGTGCAACTTGTCATGTGATTTGCAACTGTCAACCGGTGTGAACGGGGCTAGAAGATTATTTATATTGCTACTGTCGAAAGTACTCGAAACTCTCTTCATGCCAGCCTCCTATAATCCCGGACACAGCAAGGCTCAGACTGGGAGAAGGTGGGGCGATACTGTAAGACAATCAAGATTTATTACATTGCAAGGTGCTTTCAATGTAGGCCCGGGGAGACTGCTGCCGGTGTCTTGTCTAATAACGTCCTCCATCGGATAGTGTCCGCTGCGTACTGCGCATGCGCAGTACACAGCAACACAGATTCCGAAAATTGCAGAGGATGAACGGCGCCTGCGCCGTGAGTCCAGGTTCTATCCCCACCATCCAAGTGGACATAGAGTAGGAATAAAAAAGAGCCGAGTGCAGCGAGGCCGAGCCCGAAGCGTGGCGAGCGAAGCTCGCCCACGAGGGGCCCTTTAATACTCACAACCCTATGTCCGCTTGGATGGTGGGGCTACCACCTCCACTCACGGCGCAGGGCCGTTCAGCTTCGGAAATTTTCCGAAGCTTCGTCTGCTCCGTACTGCGCTTGCGCAGTACGGGGCGGGCGCTATATGATGGCCGGACACTATACGGCAGAACACCGGGACGAGAGAGTGGTGATCCTATCACTGTCCAGCCACAGCCTGGGGGCAGGTTCCAGACCTGTCTGTATTTCCCATCTGTAATGTAGTCTACAAGCAGGGCAGGGCCGATGTGCACCATCGGGGGGTTTCTGGATCTCAAAGCTGGCTGAGCAGAATTACACATCTCTCGACAGGTAAGTTAGTTCATATATGAATGTCGTTCAGCTGTAGTGGCTTTGCATGGAAAAGCAGGTTTGACCACTGGTACATCGACATCTGGTACATCGACATCTGGTACATCGACATCTGGCAGCACTGAGATATATACAGTGTTCAATGTGTATAGGATGGCGATTCTTCACACATGCAGAGTCACTCTGTACCCTAACGGAGGTTCCTGACCCCGGCTAAGATGTCACAATACAAGAGGATATACCCGGGGGACACAAGCACAGGTGTCTCCACACATACCTGTACACTGTTACAGCGCAGCGCCTGGAGAATATGACTCAAGTATCACCTGCTGCTTCGGGGGACAGAAGAATATAAACGACACAAACTGAGAATTTTCCCAGAATAAAGGGAAACTCTGTGAGCGCACACTGCGAGCTATGAGTTATAATGCTCACTGCTGGTGCTTTGTAGTCATATCTGTCCTGCAGCTGAAGAAATGCTGGTTCACACGGGCATTTGGTATCAGAGCACACAGGATTTTGTTTCTTTTTTTTTCCCTCATTGACTCCCCTATTACAGGCGTTAGGAATTAAAGGTTTACCAAATGGCTGCTCATAGGCGTGCGCTCAGGGTGTGCCGGATAGGCCTGGGCACACCCTGATCTGAGGGTTGGCAACCCATCAATTGTGACCTACCTGTCGATTGCCGGCAGATTGATGGGCAGACCACCAACCTTCCTGTCAATCCCCTGGTACCAATCACTCTGTTCATTCACAACTGAATCATAGTCAACTGTGCTTACTATGCTTCAGTTTGCGAATGAACGGGTTGCTACCCAGCACAGAGCACTTCCCAATTATGCACCAGTGCAGCTGAGACTGCAGAGAAAGGGACTGGAAATCTCTCTCCTCAGTCCCTTTCTCTGTCTCAGAAATGAGACATCAGGGGTTCGTTTAGACCCCTGATATTTTACTAAAGCCCCCCAAAGGGGCTCCAAAAAAACCTGTAAAAAAATAAAGAAAATTAATAAAAGAAAAATAAAATTGTAAAAATAATGTCTGTCCGTGTTTAAATACAGTGCCTTGAAAAATAATTCATAACGCTTGAAATTCCCCACATTTTGTCACATATAAATATATAACGGGTGCTTCTCTGGGCTCTCCCGTGCCATCGGGGGCCTGGAGAAAGAATCACCCATCGCCGGATGACGACGATAGAGATTTCCGGTGACCGGATGGTCACCAGTCACCTCTATGACTGTCGGAGGCGCATGAGATTGTCAGCATGAGATCTCGATGAATCTCATGCTTTCCAGCCTGGAGGAGAGATGTGGGGTCTTATTGACAGGGCGGGGGGGTATCGTGGCCTTGGCATGTGCAAACCCATGCATACCTCCCAATATTTTGAGATGGGAATGAGGGACACCTACTACCCTGTGTCCCCCAAAAATAAGACCTAGCGTGATTGTCGGTGATGGCTGCAATATAAGCCCTACCCCCCCCCCCCCCCAAATAAGCCCTAGTTAAAGAGGAAGTAAACCCTGATGGGTTTACTTCCTCTTTTTTTCCCTGCAAAGGTAAAGCATAATGGACTACTATGCATCGCATCGCATCGCATAGTAGCTCATTATGTGTCACTTACCTGACACAGGAGCCAGCGAAGTCGCCGCTGATCCCTGTAGTCCGCCGCATCCATGTTGCTGGTGGCGTCTCGCAGCTCCGACGAATCACAGCGGCGAATCCGCGATGACGTCACTCCCGCGCATGCGCACGGGAGTCGACAAATTAGGCAGATCCATTCATGGATTTGCCGCATTTAGTGCGCCTGCGCGCCGCTGTCTACGGCGCATGCGCCGTAGACAGCGGTGCCCATTCTCGGGCAAATATCTCCTAAACCATATAGGTTTAGGAGATATTGCTTGGACCTACAGGTAAGCCTTAATCTAGGCTTACCTGTAGGTCCAAGTTGTTTGGAAGGGTTTACTTCCTCTTTAAAGTCCTTGTAGGTCTTATTTTCAGGATAGGGCTTATTTTCGGGGAAACAGGGTAGGGCTTATTTGGGGGGTAGGGCTTATATTGCAGCCATCACCAACAATCACGCTAGGTCTTATTGTTGGGGAAACAGGGTAGCAAATGTATGTAGGCATAAGACACACCCCCGGCCACACCCCCTTAAAGGAGAGTTATCAAAACAAAAGGTTAATTAAATCCACAAGGACTTTTTTTTACCACTACTATTCCTTTAAAATATGCAAATGCAGCAATTTAGAAACTGGATGAAAGATTTAAAACTGGGAATCCCTTTTTGAAATATAAAAAGTGCATTTTATATACAACTATATAGATTAGAGCAAAATGAGGGACAAATGAGGAGGAATGAGGGGCAGAGGGACAGAGCTCCAGATCAAGGACAGTCCCTCGAAATCCGGGACAGTTGGGAGGTATGTCCCTGTCCACTGCAGTTTAAAGTGGAATTTCATTCTCCCAATCAACATTGATTATTTTTATTCCTCATGCTGCGAACTTTACTAAATAGATAGGAAATTATACAATATTTACTCGTAAACTTTTTTTTTTTTTTTACATTTCTTCGGTTACTTCCTGGTTTCATGCCTAGGCAAATGATGTCATACATCCCAGGAGTCTCCAGGAGAGGAGGAGTTCTCAGCTAAGCACACCCTCCTACATGCATGCTTGAGCCATAGCTCCCAACTGTCCCTGATTTGGAGCAATGTCCCTCTTTCCTAATTTGTCCCTCATTTTTCTCTGATCTATATAGTTGTATATAAAATGCACTTTTTATCTTTCAAAAAGAGGTTTACCAGCGCTAAACCTTTCATCTGATTTCTAAACTGCTGCATTTTTCAATTTTAAAAGCCAATATAAAGAAATAGTAGTGGTAAAAAAAAAAAAAAAGCACTTGTGGATTTAATTAACCTTTTTTTGTGGGGGGGGGGGGGGGGTTTCCCCCTTTAAGGGGGTGTAGCAGGGGGCATGCCCTATGCCTATATATGTTTTGGTAGTAGGTATCCCTTATTCCCATCTCAAAAATTTTGTGAGGTATGCTTGAGCTGAGGGCAGATGGATTCCAGGAAGTAAATGCTACATGAATCATCTTGCCCTTACTCAAGATGGCCGCGGCCAGAAATGCTGGGGGGAGGTTTTTCAAATGTGATCTCAAAAAAAAAAAAAAAAAAAGCAGAGAGACATGGATGGATGGATGGGAAAGTTTGCTTTGAATATTTTCTCGTAAATTATAATTTTTTTTTTTTTTTTTTTTACATTTCTTCGGTTACTTCCTGGTTTCGTGCCTAGGTAAATGATGTCATATTTTGGTTTGTGGTGCTCAGATGAAGTGAAGATCCGTTTTAAGAAGAGTTTTAATACATCTTGATCATCTTAATACCCCCATCAAATCATTCTCTGCAACTATTACCTTTTGTACCACCCCCCCCCCCCCCCTTTAGAATGTAAGCTCTACAGGCCCTCCTGTACCCTTTGTATTGAACTCTACTGTAATTGTGTTGTCCCCCCCTATACATTGTAAAGCGCTGCGTAAACTGCTGGCGCTATATAAATCATGTATAATAATCTTGATCTCGTTTGCACTTGCGATGTCCTCTGAAGTGCAATCTGCAGTGGGACACTCTTCAGAGGGCGTCTTCTGGCAGGGTGGTGGAGCGGTGTCATGTCACCCCCTCGCCGCCTGTTTTAACCCTTTAGAAACCCGCACCACCGCACCTCAACCGCACGCATCGACAGATCAGAGTAGAAGCGACACCGGAGTGCGGCTTTTCCTGGATACTCGCAAATAAATAAAGATGAGATCCTTTCTCCACTGAATTCTCCTTCAGCCATCTTTTCCCATAATCCTCCAGGCTTTGCAACTCAATGCGTCTCTAGCGACACGGGGCGTCAAACTTTTTTTTTTCTCTTGAAGTACTCAGACTGCCTTTTTTTTTTTTTTTCTTCCTCTCCCACAATAATTGGAGGCGATTATAACTGGGGAAAATTCTGAAAAGATCTATTTAGTGCTTAAGCTGTGTAATAATATAATGTTCCTCTACCCTTGTACCTGGTCGCTGCTAATCTGCAGAGGAATGCGCGGCGCAGGAATTACCCGGCGTCCACCTTGTCAGCTCAGGTTCCCGCGGCTCCCATTCTCTCCTCTGGGAGGAATGACGTCTCTAATTAATACGCTCACACAGAAATGCTGCTCGACTGGATCCAGTTCCCCTGTTTGTCTACAAGGCGTCTGGCTTCGCCGTGATGTCATCCCCAGGTGCACCGAGCGGCTACTGGGCCCGCGGCCAAGCGGCATCGTATACCCAACTTAAAGAGACGCCGCAGATGGCGTGCGGGGTTTACGTCGTGGAAAAGGGCCACTCCGGAATCTATAAACGTTGCCACACTTCTACAGAGATGAAGGAGTGCAGCAAAACCTTCGATTGAGAGTAACTTGGTTTGAGAGCATTTTGCAAGACAAGCAACATTTTTTTAATACATTTAGCGTCATGTCACAGCCGGGTATAAAAGAGAAGTGAGGGCGCCTCTAATGCCCCGTACCCACGGTCGGATTTTACGACACAAAAAAATGTTCGATGTGAGCTTTTGTAGGCTCCATCGGACATTTTCCATCGGAATCTCAATCCCACAAAATTTGAGATCTGGTACCCCGGATGCCGGCATACTTAAGCCGCGTACACACGGTCGAACTGTTTGACGTACTTAGTCCGTTGAAACACATTTCAGCGGACAATCCGCTCGTGTGTGGGCTTCAGCGGACTTTTTCAGCGTGCAGTCCGGAGTACTAAGAATTTCGGTTTTTCCAAAAATCTGTCCGTCGTACTTTGGTTTCAGCGGACAATACGGTTGTCAGTATGCTAGTTCGACGGACTAAGAATGGCGCATGCCCAGAAAGGATTTACAGGGCTTTGCTGTGTCTTGGACTTCCTATTTGTAGTCCTGTCGTACGTGCTGTACATCATCTCGCAAGCTTTCGTCGGACTGTTTGTGCATCCGTGTGTGGTCAAGTCCGTTCAGTGGAAAGTACACCGGATTGTCCGTCGGATTGTATGACGGACTAAGTACGTCAAACAGTTCGACCGTGTGTACGCGGCATTAGATGTCCCTGTTTAAGACCCCTTTCACACTGAGATCCCTTTCACACTGGGGCGTTTTTCAGGCACTTTAGCTTAAAAAAAAGCATCTGTAAAGCGCCTGAAAGAAGCCGCAACTGCAATCCCAATGTAAAAGCCCGAGTGCTTTCACACTGAGGCGCTGCGTTGGCAAGGCGTCAAAAAAAGTCCTGCAAGCAGCTTCTTTGCAGCGCTTTTGGAGCGGTGAATACACCGCTCCTAAAGTGCCCCTTCCCATTGAAATGGCTGAAAAGCGCTTTTGGCAGCAGTGTTTTGTGGGCGCTTTTAACCCTTTATTTGGCCACTAGCAGGGGTTAAAAGCACCCCAATAGCGCTCGAAAAACGCTGGTAAAGCGCTGCTAGTTTAAGCTGTGCTTTACAAGCATTTTTCGGGAGCTGATATTGTGAAAGGGCTCTTAAAGCAGTTGGGGTTTCACATTGGGATTGCAGATGAGGCTTCTTTCAAGCGCTTCACTGGCGCTTTTTTTAACGCTAAAGCGCCTGAAAAATGCCCCAGTGTGAAAGGAGTCTTAATCATCAACCGTGCGAGTTGCTAAATGTTGCACCTTCATTAAATGTAACCATATTGCTACACTTATGCCCCGTACACACGATCGGACATTGATCGGACATTCCAACATCAAAGTCCATGTATTTTTTTCCGACGGATGTTGGCTCTAATACCCCGTACACACAGTTGGATTTTCCGATGGAAAATGTTCGATGGGAGCTCTTTGTCGGAAATTCCGACCGTGTGTGGGCTCCATCGGACATTTTTCATCAGAATTTCCATCGCACAAAATTTGAGATCTGGTTCTCAAATTTTCTGACAACAAAATGCGTTATCGGAAATTCCAACCGTGTGTACACAATTCCCAGGCACAAAGTTCCACGCATGCTCGGAATCAAGCAATAGAGCCGCACTGGCTATTGAGCTTCATTTTTCTTTGCTCGTCGTATTGTACGTCACCGCGTTCTTAAAGAGGAAGTAAACCCTGATGGGTTTACTTCCTCTTTGATTCCCTGCAAAGGTAAAGCATAATGGACTACTATGCATCACATCGCATCGCATTGCATAGTAGTCCATTATGTGTCACTTACCTGACACAGGAGCCAGCGATGTCACCGCTGTCCCCTGTAGTCTGGCTCATCCATCTTCTCGGTGGGTCTCGCCGCTCCGCCGCTGTCATTCGCGCGGGAGCCGGCATGCACGGCATATACGCCGTTGACGGTGCCGCGCTCAGTGCGCCGCTGTCTACGGCGCATGCGCCGTAGACAGCGGTGCCTGTCTTTCGGCAAATATCTCCTAAACCGTGTAGGTTTAGGAGATATTTCTTGGACCTACAGGTAAGCCTTAATCTAGGCTTACCTGTAGGTCAAAGTGTGTTGTAAGGGTTTACAACCACTTTAACGTTCGGAATTTCCAACCAACTTTATGTGACCGTGTGTGTGCAAGACAAGTTTTGCCCCGTACACACAACCGGACATTGATCGGACATTCCGACAACAAAATCCATGGGATTTTTTCCGATGGATGTTGGCTCAAACTTGTCTTGCATACACACGGTCACACAAAGTTGGTCGGAAATTCCGAACGTCAAGAACGCGGTGACATATGACACGTACAACAAGGCGAGAAAAATTAAGTTCAATAGACAGTGCAGCTCTTCTGTTTGATTCCTAGCATGCGTGGAACTTTGTGCGTCGGAATTGTCTACACACGATCGGAATTTCCAAACAACGGATTTTGTCACAGCTGTGAACAACGATCTCCTTTGTATAGATTTTTAGCTGACAGCCGCTTTTCCTTCTTTCCATCCTGCAGCTGTCAGCTAAGAAGGGAATCTGCGTTCACAGCTGTGCCTCCCACCGCACCGAGCATTCCCAGCTGTTCTGTGTGCTCCTCCCCCAGCCCCCTCCATCCCCCACCCCCTGTTCTCCTCCGGCCCCAGTGTTCTCCTCTGACGCTCCAGTCCTCCGCCCCCCGCAGCCGTCTCCCCTCCTCTCCTCTCCTGTCGGTTGCGGGGGGAACTGTCAGGAATAGGACACTGTGAGCGAGTTCGCTCCAGTGGCGTCACTAAGGTTGGTGTCACCTGGTGTGGTAAAATATGGTGTCACCCCCCCCTCCTGTCTAGCCTGCCCAGCACCCTGCAGGCAGTACAGGGTCAAGGGGCGCATCCCCAAACTGGCCCCTGTAAATGATAGTATAGGGTGGTATAGTGACAGGATAAGGTAGGTTGGGGTGGTATAGTGGCAGGTTGGGAGTGTATAGGGCAGGTTAGGGTAGTATAGAGTGGCATAATGGCAGGTTGGGGTGGTATAGGGTAGGATAGGGTATTATAGAGTGGTATAGTGGCAGTTTGGGGTGTTACAGGGCAGGTTGGGGGTGGTACAGGGCCGGTTGGCGGTGGCATAGGGCAGGTTGGGGTGGCAAAGGGCAGGTTGGGGGTGGAACAAGGCAGGTTTGGACTCTATGTAGTGACAGTGTGCTGTGCAGTAAAGTATAGCATACCTCATGCTTGCAGATGAAGACCTCGGAGGGTGGGAGGGGCTGCTGTGTCCTCGCCTCTATCTCCTTCAGCTGTGGGCTCAGCGTGAACGGGTCTATGGGAGGAGTGGATGAGGCGCCACACACTCAGCTCCGCCCACCTACTCCGGCTGCCTCAGGAGATATTGGAGATCGGACCCGGAGTGACAGCTGGGGTGTTATAGGCCGCCTGAGCCTCTCCTGCATGGCTGAATACCCTGCTCGCACCACTCCACTGCAAGCTAAAGTGTTTAGCGGCGGCCCAAGTGTCACCCCTCTGGTGGATGCCACCCGGTGCGGGCCGTACCCTCCGCACCCCCATAGCAACGCCACTGGTTCGCTCCTGTGTCCTGTGATAACTGAGCAACTATGAGTAAACTATGTTTACTCTACTCAGTTTACGAATGAACGGGGGGGAGGGGGGGGGGTCTCTTTAGACCACTGACATCTCACCAAAGTCCCCCAAAAAATAAAAAAAATAATGAAAAAAATGATAAAGTGTAAAAAAATAAAATAAAAAACTACTGACACCACTCTTCCTTGCCCTACCAACACTGTCCACTGCCCCAACCCCCTCCACCCAAAAAGCATTGTGTAAAAATAAAAAACTAATTAAATAGAAAAAAAATATATTAAAAATATAAAAAAAACCTTCCTTAGAAGAACTGGAAAAAAAAAAATATTGAAAAAGTGATTTGAATTTTTTTTTGCCTATGGGAGGGGGGGATTTTTTTTTTTTGGGGGGGGGGGGGGGGGTTGTGGGCGCGGATCGCCATCTTCTTGAAATGAGTTTGCCACTTCCCTGAAATGTGTTTTTGCAGGTTGGGATGTCTTTGATCCCTTTGCGGAGGCTTCCATGTGTGGATGGACATTTTATGGTTACACAACCTGATCACGTTGCTATAATCTTTTTATATGGATTATAAACTGAAGGATTTATGAATAAATGGTTGTGGAACGAATCCTCTGAGTTTCCATTATTTCTTATGGGGAATGTAAGCCCTTGTACACACGGGCTGGACATTCTGACAACCAAATCCGTTGGACTTTGTCCGACGGATTTTGTCCGAAACTGTTGCATACACACGGTCGGACAAAGTTGTCGGACAATCCGATTGTACATAACGTGATGACGTTATTTCGTTACGACGGGACTACGTTCAGGCTAGTAGCCAATAGCTTTGGTCTAGGAATTTGATCTGAGCATGCGTGGCACTTTGTCCGTCGGAGTAGGCTACACATGATCGGAGTATGTCCGATCGGAGCATTTTGTCGGAAAATTTTTACGGACAAGTTGGAAAACTTGGTCCGTCGGATACTCAGACGGAAACAGTCCGATGGAGTCCACACACAGTCGGATTATGCGACAAAACGGTCCGATAGGACACATTCCGTCGGAATCTCCGACCGTGTGTACAAGGGCTTACACTAAAAATCTTGCGAGCTACCACTAATGCCGTGTACACACGAGCGGAATGTCCGACAGAGAAAGTCAGACGGAATATTTTCATCATGTATTCCAATCGTGTGTGTGCCCCATCTGACTTTTTACGTTAAAAATTCTGATGGACCTAGAAAGAGAACATGTTGTAAATTTTTCAGACGGAACCAATTCCTATCGGGAAAACCGCTCGTCTGTATGCTGGTCCGACGGACCAAAAACGGCGCATGCTCAGAAGCAAGTATGAGACGGAAGCTATTGGCTTCTGGCTATTGAACTTCCTTTTTCTAGTCCCATTGTACGCGTTGTACGTCACCACATTCTTGACGGTCGGACTTTAGTGTGATCGTGTGTACGGAAGACAGTTTCAGCGGAATTCCGTCGGGAAAAACCTTCCGAGTTTATTCAGTTGGGAAAACTGGTCGTGTGTACAGGGCATAATACCTTTAATTTAAAGACTAGATTATCAGCCAGAGGGACACACAGTCCATAGCTCCCAACTGTCCCGGATTTCGAGGGACTGTCCCTGATTTGGAGCAATGTCCCTCTGTCCCTCTTTCCTCCTCATTTGCCCCTCATTTTGGTCTGATCTATATAGCTGTATATAAAATGCATTTTTATCTATCAAAACCAGTTTTTTTCCAGCGCTAAACCTTTCATCTGATTTCTAAATTGCTGTATTTGTCAATTCCAAAAGCCAATATAAAGGAATAGTAGAGGTAAAAAAAAAAAGCACTTGCGGGTTTAACCAATCTAGTTTTTTTTAAACAATTCTCCTTTAAGGGGGCGGGGCAAGGGGTGTGTCTTATGCCTGCATACTTTTTTTTTTTTTGTCCAGCATGCAGAGAATTTATTATATATATATTTTTTTCTTCTAGTCCATCATGCAGATCATTTGTTGATGTTCAAGATAGGGAGAAAACAACGTTTTGAGATGACACCAGAACAGGAAGAGAAAAGACACCAAAACAGAAATAGAGAAGCCACCAGAACAGGGATAGAAAAGCCACAAGAACAGGAAGAGAAGCCACCAGAACAGGAAGAAAAGCCACCAGAACAGGAATAGAGAAGCCACCAGAACAGGAAGAAAAGCCACCAGAACAGGAAGAGAAGCCACCAGAACAGGAAGAAAAGCCACCAGAACAGGAAGAAAAGCCACCAGAACAGGAAGAGAAGCCACCAGAACAGGAAGAGAAGCCACCAGAACAGGGATAGAGAAGCCACCAGAACAGGAATAGAGAAGCCACCAGAACAGGGATAGAGAAGCCACCAGAACAGGAATAGAGAAGCCACAAGAACAGGGATAGAGAAGCCACCAGAACAGGGATAGAGAAGCTACCAGAACAGGAAGAAAAGCCACCAGAACAGGAAGAGAAGCCACCAGAACAGGAAGAGAAGCCACCAGAACAGGAAGAAAAGCCACCAGAACAGGAAGAAAAGCCACCAGAACAGGAAGAGAAGCCACCAGAACAGGAAGAAAAGCCACCAGAACAGGAAGAAAAGCCACCAGAACAGGAAGAAAAGCCACCAGAACAGGAAGAGAAGCCACCAGAACAGGAAGAGAAGCCACCAGAACAGGAAGAAAAGCCACCAGAACAGGAAGAAAAGCCACCAGAACAGGAAGAAAAGCCACCAGAACAGGAAGAGAAGCCACCAGAACAGGAATAGAGAAGCCACCAGAACAGGAATAGAGAAGCCACCAGAACAGGGATAGAGAAGCCACCAGAACAGGAAGAGAAGCCACCAGAACAGGAATAGAGAAGCCACCAGAACAGGGATAGAGAAGCTACCAGAACAGGAAGAAAAGCCACCAGAACAGGAAGAAAAGCCACCAGAACAGGAAGAGAAGCCACCAGAACAGGAAGAGAAGCCACCAGAACAGGAAGAAAAGCCACCAGAACAGGAAGAAAAGCCACCAGAACAGGAAGAGAAGCCACCAGAACAGGAATAGAGAAGCCACCAGAACAGGAATAGAGAAGCCACCAGAACAGGGATAGAGAAGCCACCAGAACAGGAATAGAGAAGCCACAAGAACAGGGATAGAGAAGCCACCAGAACAGGAAGAAAAGCCACCAGAACAGGAAGAGAAGCCACCAGAACAGGGATAGAGAAGCCACCAGAACAGGGATAGAGAAGCCACCAGAACAGGAATAGAGAAGCCACCAGAACAGGGATAGAGAAGCCACCAGAACAGGGATAGAGAAGCCACCAGAACAGGGATAGAGAAGCCACCAAAAAAGGAATAGAGAGGCCACCAGAACATGAAGAGAAGTCACCAGAATAGGAATAGAGAAGCCACCAGAAAATGGATAGAGAAGCCACCAGAACAGGAATAGAGAAGCCACTAGAACAGCAAGACAGGCAATCAGAATAGGAAGAGAGGCCACCAAAACAGGAATAGGAATAGAGAAGCCACCAGAACTGGAAGAGAAGCCACCAGAACAGGAATAAAGAAGCCACCTAAACAGGAAAAAAAAACCTTTTTTCCCCAGCACGCAGAGCATTTATTATAGAAAGTTTTTTTCCCCCCCGGATTAGTGGCTCTTTTATGTTGTTACCTGGGCTGTTTATTCTGTTTAGTAGTCTAGTTTTTGAATTGACCTTCAACCCATATTGATGGATAAAGTATGAACATATAACAGATTACACTGTCATTTGGGTCCGACTGTACTATTTAATGTTTTCATCTTGCATATTTTGTATATACATTTTTGTATCATTATTTTTACACTTTATTATTTGTTTTTTTGTAACACAAAGTTTTTGATTGCTATCAATGCTAAGAACGTGGTACTGAATTGGTTAATTAACCTGCTGACACCCCGACGGGGGGAGGGTCCGGCTAGTTATAAATTACCAGTTCATAGATGACACAAATGGGCTTTGATAAAGCACAATATGGTGTGCGAAACATGTGAGCCATTCCTCTCTTGCTTGTACATGTAGTGCTCTTCGTGGTTTTATGCCAGTAAAGGCATTTGGATCTCAGTTTGGTGTGCAGCCATCCAGATTTTCCTTTCGTTTTTGAAACGACTTTTCCGCGGCTTTGACGCGTCTTTACCGCTAGTTTGCTAGCCAAAAAAGAAGCAAGCAGGATTTTTAACACCACAACGGAAGCGCAACGGACCAGTGTGAAGACATACATAGAATTTAAAAGGATACGTTTATTGCGCTAAAGGTGCCAATAAAGGCTGACAATAAATTTATAATCATTTTAATGTCGAACATAATACAATTCCATAAAAAATTGATATACTTTTTTTTTAAAACTGTCAGGCTGGGTTCACACTATTGCGAATTGGATGTGGGATTCTCCACATCCAATTCACAATAGCAGGAGATTTTGAACGGGTCTCTATGGAGCCGGTTCATATATCTTTGCAGCAGGTCCGGTGCATTTTGCACAAAACCGCTGTGGTCTGTTTCAGATCCAAATTCAGCCCAAAATTCTGAAATCAGACCTGAAACGGTGAACGGGGACCCCGCCGGACCCCCGCTGGAAGCCGCATGCGGCTCATATGTGAACCCAGCCTAATTTTTCGGTTTCGGTTTTTTGGCCAAGTGTATTTTTGTTACCAAAATTTCCATTTGCCGCACCGCTAACAACCCCCTTGTATAGATGAAACCACTGTGACCTGAGCGTGTTGTGTCAGTACTATTCATGGCAGATACGCGGACTCAATCATTCTAAATCTCTCAGCTATGCAAATCGGGGCAGAGAAAGTCTTTTACATTCACTAAATCCCCATTTAATTTTGCTCCCTGAGTCCAGCACAATAATTAGTCCAGCTCTGGCCGTACATTGTAATGCGTCACATAATCCCAGCAGCCTATCCACACGCATCTGAACGGGTTACTGAGGACACAATGATCCGCATCCTGCACCCCTGCCGAGTCCTCCACTACCCTGAAACTGGCACTGACCCCCCCCCACCCCACCCCCTGCCGCTCTGTATACGTCAATCAGGGGGGGGGGGGGGGGTGGACTCTTCCTTTGGAAGAAAGCAATAAAAATGCAAAAAAAAAAGTACTAAACAGTTATTAGAAGGACAATGTGATCACTAGAGGGATGAGATTTTATCTCAGCAGCTGCGGATCAGAGAAGTAATTACAATGAAATGGCCACTAGGGGGACAACCTGTTTAGCAGTACTGTATAGGTAAAAAAAAAATATATATATATATATATATATATATATATATATATATATATATATATATATATATTTATTACTATTATTACAGGATTGGTAAAGGACTAAAAGGGCCAATTGTGGTCCGCGGTTTACATATATAAAGTGAGACAGTGCAGTTACAATACAAATCAAGGCAAGGAGGTTAGGAGGGACCTGATCCTGAGAGCTTACAATCTAAAACTAGACTGTAGAATCACTTCCGATCATTTGGACAAGAAAGTATAAAATCTGCTTGTCTGACTATTCTGCCCTGGTGGACTCGACTCATTTTCAATGAGCACCATGTCAAGGTCTCGATTTTTGTCACACAAAACGTTTTAATTCTGGAATAACTTTGACAAGTGCGTGCGCAGAACGCTCGTGACGATTTTTCTCGGCCGGGAGTGAATTCGATGATTGGATATTCGTTCATTATCAAAAATTCTCCATCCCCCCCCCCCCCCCCCCCCCACCTCTTAATTTTTTTCACTTGTTCTACTTGAAACCAATTGTCATATCGCCCCCTTTAAATCTAAGATATTGAATTTATTTATTTAGTACAAGTACCCAGTATATACAGATACGGTGCCTTGAAAAAGTATTCATACCCCTTGAAATGTTCCACATTTTGTCATGTTACAACCAAAAATGTAAATGTATTTTATTGGGATTTTATGTGATAGACCAACACAACGTGTCATATAATTGTGAAGTGGAAGGAAAATGATAAATGGTTTTCAACATGTTTTACAAATAAATATGTGAAAAGCGTGCGTGTGTGTGTGTGTGTGTGTGTGTGTGGGGGGGGGATTTGTATTCGGCTCCCTTTACTCTGATACCCTTAACTAAAATCTACTGCAACCAACTGCCTTTAGAAGTCACCTAATTAGTAAATAGAGTCCACCTGTGTGTAATTTAATCTTAGTATAAATACAGCTGTTCTGTGAAGCCCTCAGAGGTTTGTTAGAGGACCTTAGTGAACAAACAGCATCATGAAGGCCAAGGAACACACCAGACAGGTCAGGAATAAAGTTGTGGAGAAGTATAAAGCAGGGTTAGGTTATAAAAAAATGATCCCAAGCTTTGAACATCTCACGGAGCTCTGTTCAATCCATCGTGGGAAAATGGAAAGAGTATGGCACAACTGCAAACCTACCAAGACATGGCCGTCCACCTAAACTGACCAGGCCGGGCAAGGAGAGCATTCATCAGAGAAGAGCCAAGAGGTCCATGGTAACTCTGGAGGAGCTGCAGAGATCCACAGCTCAGGGGGGAGAATCTGTCCACAGGACAACTATTAGTCGTCTCTCCACAAATCTGCCCTTTATGGAAGAGTGACAAGAAGAAAGACATTGGAGAAAGAAAGTCATAAGAAGTCCTGTTTGTAGTTTGTGAGAAGCCATGTGGGGGACACAGCAAACATGTGGAAAAAGGTGATCTGGTCAGATGAGATCAAAATTCAACTGTGAAACATGGTGGTGGCAGCATCATGTGGTGGGGATGGTTTTCTTCAGCAGGGGCAGGGAAGCTGATCAGAGTTGATGGGAAGATGGATGTAGCCAAATACGGGGAAATCTTGAAAGAAAACCTGTTAAGAGTCTGCAAAAAGACTTGAGACCGGGACGGAGGTTCATCTTCCAGCAGGACAACGACCCGAAACATCCAGCCAGAGCTACGATGGAATGCTTTAGATCAAAGCATATTCATGTGTTAGAATGGCCCAGTCACAGTCCAGACCTAAATCACATTGAGAATCTGTGGCAAGACTGGAAAATTGCTGTTCACAGACGCTCTCCATCCAATCTGACAGAGCTTGAGATATTTTGCAAAGAAGAATGGGCAGAAATGTCCTCTCTAGATGTGCAAAGCTGGTAGAGACATCCCCAAAAAGACTTGCAGCTGTAATTGAAGAAAAGGCTCAGGGGGCGCTATACAAATGCCCCCCCCCCCCCACACACACACACACACACACACTTTTCACATATTTATTTGTAAAATTATTATTTTCTTTCCACATCACAATTATATGACATGTTGTGTTGGTCTATCACATAAAATCCCAATAAAATACATTTACATTTTTGGTTGTAACATGACAAAATGTGGGAAATTCCAAGGGGTATTAATACTTTTTCAAGGCACTGTAGCGTTGTCGATGTACACAACACTTTACATATACTGTATGTATTGTACAGTCACATCAGTCCCTGCCCTCAAGGAGTTTACAATCTAAGGTCCCTAGCTTACATTCATACATACACATACTAGCAGGGCTGCTGTTAGAAATCACGGGGCCCCATACAGCCTGACAGCCCCCCTTCCCCAGGCCGAAAGTGACTGAGGACATGGATGTATCAGTCCCTTTCTCTGTAGCCTCAGCTGTACAGATGAATGACTAGGAAGCACTCCGAGGCTTCCTGCTCATTCACAAACTGAAGCATAGTAAACACAGTTTACTGTGCTTCAGTGACAAATGGACACAGGTGTGATTGATGCCAATCGCTCACTGTATTCATTCAGGAATGGAAGGGGCAAATAAATTAGATAATTTAACCACTTTCAGCCCCGGACCATTTTGCAGGCCAATGACCAGACCACTTTTTGCGATTCGGCACTGCGTCGCTTTAACTGACAATTGCGCGGTCGTGCGACGTGGCTCCCAAACAAAATTGACGTCCTTTTTTTCCCACAAATAGAGCTTTCTTTTGGTGGCATTTGATCACCTCTGCGGTTTTTATTTATAAACAAAAAAAAAAAAGCGTAAATTTTGAAAAAAAAAAACACATTTTTTTTTTTACTTTTTGCTAGAATAAATATCCCCCAAAAATATATAATTTTTTTTTCCCCTCAGTTTAGGCCGAAACGTATTCTTCTACATATTTTTGGTAAAAAACAAATCGCAATAAGCGATTATTGATTGGTTTGCGCAAAATTTATAGCGTTTACAAAATAGGGGATAGTTTTATGGCATTTTTATTAATAATTTTTTTTGGTTACTAGTAATGGCGGCGATCAGCAATTTTTATTGTGACTGCGACATTATGGCTGACACGTCGGACATTTTTGGGACTATTGTCATTTATACAGCAATCAGTGCTATACAAATGCACTGATTCCTGTGAAAATGACACTGGCAGTGAAGGGGTTAACCAGGGGGTGGCAGTGTAGGAGTCAAGTGTGTCCTAGGGGCGTGTTACTAACTGTGGGGGGCTGGGATGTGTGCTAGTGAACGCTGATCTCTGCTCCAATCACAGGAAGCAGAGATCAGTGTCACTTGTTGCTAGGCAGAACGGGGAGATGCTGTTTACAACGGCATCTCCCCGTTCTCCTTCCCCGTAAGATGATCGCGGGTATCTCCACGGCGATCGAGTCCACGGGACCCACGACCGGACTCACAGGGGTCCCGACCGGCACGCGCCGCTGGTGGCGCATACGCGATGGCGGGGCGGCAAATTCAACTGGATGTACATGTACGCCAGTTTGCCTGCCCCTGCCATTCTGCTGACGTACATCGGCATGCGCCGGTTGGGAACTGGTTAAAGGCCCCTTCCTCCGCTCTCCATTCCGCAGCAGCTGCAGGCAGGAGAAGAGGGAAGCCCGCAGCACTGCGGGGCAAAGGGGCACATAGGGGGGTCCCATACACCATATGGAAGGGGCGCATGTGCTAGAACCAATCCCTCTGCAGTGCAGCCGTTGGGAGGGAGAGAAGGAGAAGCTGGCAGCGCTGCAGGGGAGGCAGTAGAGGATTGGTGTCTGCAATTTGACAGTCTGCAATAAGACAGTACAACCAAATCCCCCCCCCCCCCTTTGAACTGATGGGTTATGAGCCCAGTACAGGGGGGCTGGCTGTACTGAGTGCCAGTGGCCCTACATACTAGGGGCCAATTTGGATAGGAGCCAATTAACCTCCCAGCATATATTTGGAGTATGGGAGGAAACTGGTGTACTCTGAGCAAACCCACGCAGGCACAGAGAGAGCGTGCAATCTCCGGGCAGGCAGTGCTGTGGTTGGGATTTGAACTAAAGACCCCAGTGCTATATTCAAATGAACATTCTGAAAACACATTTCTAATGAATATCTAAAAGAAGAAGTAAACCCTGATGGGGTTACTTCCTCTTTGATTCCCTGCAAAGGTAAAGCATAATGGATGCATCGCATCGCATCACATAGTAGCCCATTATGTGTCACTTACCTGACACAGGAGCCAGCGAAGTCACCGCTGTCCCCTGTAGTTCCGAGCGTCCATCTTCTTGGTGGGTCTCGCTGCTCCGGCACTGTGATTCGCCGGAGCCGCGATGACATCAATCCCGCGCATGCGCACGGGAGCCAACACTCGCGGCATATAGCCGCGATCTGCGGCTTGCCCAGTGCGGCTGCGCGCCGCTGTCTACGGCGCATGCGCCGTAGACAGAGGTGGCTGTCTTTGGGTAAATATCTCCTAAACCGTGTAGGTTTAGGAGATATTTCTTGGACCTACAGGTAAGCCTTAATCTAGGCTTACCTGTAGGTCAAAGTGTGTTGTAAGGGTTTACAACCACTTTCAGGAATAAGGCCAGCTTTAGGGTTCTTGTACACGGGAGCGATAATCACTAATAATCACTGATGTATTCATGAGGGATCTTGCTTGTTGAGACCAATAAAATTCAGGTAAGAGCTTTCCTATACATGAGAATAGATGTTTGCTTAAATGTCCATAAAATTCTTCATCTATTCATTTTTTTTCCATTAAGAATAGAATTTACCCATGAACCCATATATGTACTGCACTCAGATCCGTAAACAATAAACAAACAAACAAAAAAAATGCTGTACAGCACCTTCAAGGACCCTAAATATGGTACAGCAAGAATGTAAAATGTTAAATATACATAAAAAGATATATTTTAAAGCTGAACTCCAGTAAAGCAGTCGCATACATAGATAAAATGCATATACTGGAGCGGTTTTACTTGTCCAAGGGTTTGTATTTCTGTGCATCCAGGTCTGTGATTTACGCACAAGCCAGCTTTGAGACCAAACTTTTTTTTCGAATCTATTTTAGTAAAGCTAACAGGTCTTCTCCCTCCCCCTGCCTGCGACTGGACAGTGAAAGGAGAAGCAGCAGACTGTTCACCCCGCTCGCTCCTCCTAAGTATGTCGCTGCACCACAACTGCTTGGCTCCTTGTTTTGCTTCTTCCTTTCCCAGACTAACATTAATCATGATGCCCACCGCCACCGCCGACCTGGAGAAAAAAAATTAAAAATAAAACACCTCCGGTCCCGACGAAGGCTCCCACCGCCTGACAGTTCCTAAATAACTGAGTTATTTAAGAGTCGTCAGATGGAGGAAGACTTCATCAGGTAGAGAAGAGGCAGAGCAACGGGAATCATGATTGACGCTGGATCTACACCAAGGGACTTTGTTTTACATTTCTGTTTTTTAAATAAAGGACTTATCAAAAACTGCCTACTGTCATTTTTTACCCTACATTTTTTTGGGGGTGAATGAGTAGGGGTACTAACTCATTAACATGGGCAAACCCCCACAACAACCGGCCAGGGTTGTGGGGAAGAGGCCCTTGTCCCCATCAACATGGGGTCAAGATGCTATGTGGGGCTGGGAACAGCCCCCCCTTTCCCAAAGCCCCCCCTCCCCCATGTTGAGGGCATGTGGCCTGGTATGGTTCAGAAGGGGGGCCCCTCGCTCATCTTCCCCCTTTCCTGGTCTGCCAGATTGCATACTCAGATAAAGGTCTGGTATGGATTTTTTTTTTGGGGGGGGGGGGGCCCACAATGTTTTATTTTCCTGGTGTGGGGGTTCCCCTTAAAATCCATACCAGACCCTAATATGGATTGGGGGGGGGACCTCCACACGTTTTTTTTTTTTTTCCAGAATTTTTAATTGCCGGCAATTGTTTTGTTCACATTCAGCTGTCAGCGAGTTTCCCAGCTGATGTTATCGGTTGTTAAGGACGCAGTGGCCCGGACCGCACCTTAACAAACAGCTATTGGGGAGGGGGGAACCCCCACGCTGCATCCGAACAATACCGCACGTGATACTAGCAGCAAAACCCTGATGATAAATATTGCATCTTTTTTTTGCTTTCTTTTCAATTTGCAAATTGACCTAAACAGCTTACCGCATCTTTTTTTTACGACACATTTTTCACTTTGTGTTAAAGAATTGTTAATATATATATATATATATATATATCTATATCTATATATATATATATATATATATATATATATATATATATGTGAATTGGACATTTTTTTACCTCATGCTAAAATTTATGCAAATGAGTCATGTGACCATGTTATTGCATGTGATAACCTTAGGTAAAATCTCCCCAATATACTCTGTGTGGTGCCATATGTTGTGTTGGGGTGTTCATTTGAATAGACTCCCTTTTGCACTAGAAATTATAATGAAAAAGTACAAATTGCTCCGAAAACCCGCCAAAAAAACTAATTTTTCATAGGCAGTGGTTGTGCGTTATGCTTTGCTAAAATGCACATGCATTGGTAATGTAATTTGGGGTACCATTACGAGTCAAACATGCAACACGTAGGCCGCGTACACACGGGCGGATTGTCCGCCCAACTAAGTTCGTCAGACAATCCGACAGACAGTCCGTTCAACTTTTGAATGAACGGACTTGACCACACACGATGAACTGACAGTCCGCTGGAAACGTGCGCGATGACGTGTACAGCACGTACGACGGGACTAGAAAAACGACGTCCAATACACTGCAATGCAACCTTCGGCCGTGTAAACCCTTTCTGAGCATGCGCCATACTTAGTCCGTCCAACTTGCCTACACACGAGCGGACTGTCCGCTGAAACCAAGTTTGGATGGACAAAACCAAGTTTCAGCGGACAAAATTACGGAAATTCCGAAAGACAAAGTCCGTCGGACTGTCCGCTGAAAAAGTCCGCTGAAGCCCACACACGAGCGGATTGTCCGCTGAAACACGGTTCAGCGGACTAAGTTGGACAGACAATCCGCCCGTGTGTACGCGGCCGTACGTTTTTCCAGCAGAGAAAAAAATGTGAACCCAGCCAAGGTGAACATTAGGACAATAAAACTCTCAATATGTTTCATTGAAGCCCTGGCAGGACACACTGGGAGTTGTAGTCCCTCAGCAGCTGGGGGGTTACAGGCTGAAAAACCTTGGAAAATAAATGTTCTATCCAGCAGATGCTAGTCAGAGCCAAGACGCTGGAATAAAACTGATAAAAATAGTGTCAGCGGCTCTGAGAGGACATAATTTACCTTTACAGATGGAAAAGGTTTCTCCAGTCTGAGGCAGTGACATGCCGCCTAATGGGCTAAGAATACAAACTGCTAATTGCCTGGTTACCATGGATAGAGAACACAGCCGAAAATATCCCCAGCCCTTCCCACCATCTGTGCTGCAGGAGAGGCCTTCCCCTAACGCCACGCTGGACCGAGCTCTGGTTACCGGGAGATGAGACGTGGCGGCTTCACCGTCTCAAATCTTATCATTTAAACGTTTCAGAGGTAATGATTTTGTGGACGGGGACGTCATCAGAGAGCTCCAGGATGATCCCTAAATACTGGGAGGGCTCGTTTACGTTTGCGGCTGTCACTGTTGCATCTGACTGGTGGCTGGGAGGCAGTGTGTCACCTCTTCATGGTCACAGGACCGTGGCACAGCCACATGCATTACAAGCAATTGCAGGGAGCTTGGGAAGCGGCCCCATTCACTTGAATGGGTCGTGCTCGGTGACGGTACTGCTTGCAGAACGCGACCTGTGGTATAAATTACTACAACTCTTATATTCTTATGGAATCCCCTCTGGGACCCAGTGAATGGCAGTACTTGGCCACACTGAGCACCAAAGGACATAGTTTTTTCTGTGTTTCTGCTGGCTGCCAGCTCCACCCCAGGCTGAAGCCCAATTTATGGCTGTTCCTGTGGTAGACCTGCAGAACAGGATTTTAGCCACCGCCATCTATCTCTGTCGAGCAGGGGGTCTCCAAACTTATGGAACAAAGGGCCAGTTTACGGTCCTTCAGACATTAGGGGGGCCGAACTGTGATTACTGGGCATAGAAAAGGTCCTGATGTCAGTGGGAAAAAACAATGCCCCATCTTTGGTGTCAGTGGAAGGAATTGTGCCCCATTTGTTGGTTTCATTGAGAGAAATAGTGCCCCATCATTTGTGTCATTGGGAGGAATAGTTCCCCATCATTGGTGTCATTGGGTCCCATTATTGGTGTCATAAGTAGCATATGGACCCCATCGTTGGTGCCAATGGGAGGAATTGGGCCCCATCATTGGCATCATTGTGAGAAATTGGACCTCATCATTGGTGTCATTGGGATGGGATTACGCCCCACTGTTAGTATGAGTGGATGAAGGTGTGGCCCAAGGGCGGGATACAAGCAAGCAAAGGGCCACATCTGGCACCCCAGGCTGCAGTTTGGAACACAGTGTAAGCTCAATGTAGACACACTCTATAATACCCCTTTCATATGGGCGCCTCTGTGGAACGGAATCCACTTCCTCAGCGGGGGAGCCTCTGCTTTTTCATCCGATCATATACGTCAGACGGCTGGAAAATAGGCCCACCATCCATCCGGATTTTGCGGACAGGATCATAATGGATAGCAGTGGGTTTCACCGGTGGCATCCACTGCTCCATAGAGGAGATTGCAAAGTCCGATCAGGCCCCCCGGAAAAATGGACAGGCAGACCTGATCGGACAGCACGTGAAAGGGGCCTTAAAGTAAATGTAAACCCGATTCATGGAATTTGAGCTGGGCACGTATGTCTGCAGTGTTTTCTTATCTCTCTTTAAAGCACTATGCCCCGTAGCCGTCTCCTGCTCCGTTCTTCTGTTATCAGCCTGATAACCCCTGACAAGTTCTCAGACACATATGATAAAAGCAGTCGGAGTTTTGTGTTGGGGAGGATGCTATAAATAGATTAGTAGAGTGCTGAACGATTCAACAAACAGATCTGAACGTCTCTACCTATGAGGAGAGGGGGTGCGTGCCTTTCCTCCAATCAGCTGTCTTGGCTGTATGCACAGACTTCACTGCAGTGCTAACCAGGAAGAGAAAATCTCCTAACACGATGTGCACTTTCAAAACAGTATATAAAACTGAAGACAGCAGATATACAAGTACAACTTATATAGGGAGATTTGTTTCACCTGTGTATCATCTGAGGCTGTTCTCTTCACCGGGTATATGTGAGGGCTTACATACACTTAGATCAATGCAGACAAACTCTATAAAGCTCCATAAAGAGAGAGACACACTCTATATAGCTCAGTGCAGACATAATGGCTGAATCCATGGACTTCCTCTCCGCTCAGCACCGGTTGGGGCGATGAAGGATCTTTTACAGTCAAAGTAATAGCTGACAGCTTGTGTTGTTGTGAACGACAGCGCTCATCTCCAGTGCCAGAGATGAGCGCTGTCATTACAAAAACACAAGCTCCCAGCTAGTATCTGCCTGGCAACGATCCATCACTGAGTGATTGGCACTGAGAGGAGAATCAGCTCATGGATGCGTCCACTGTGTCTGCACTGAACCCTATAGAAGAAGACATGCATTCCACCTGCCTGGTAACCAGGCTCCTCCATTATGAATGAAAGTCTGAGCAAACCCAGGGCTCCAGTGTATACAGAGGCCTTTCCTGATCCACTGCCCACTGCCGCATCTCCTCCGTGTGCAGTCACTCAATCCTAATTCAAAATACATCCCCTTCTGAGCAGCATGGTTAACCACTTGCCGACCAGCTCACGCAGATATACTGCGGCAGGTCGGCTTTCCTGTACCTGTACGTCAGTCCCTATGAGGCGCCCGCCGCACGCCAAGGGAGTGTGCCGTGGGTCCCGCGGGCTCGATGTGTACTGAGGCAAAACGGAGGAACCTATGTAAACCAGGCAACTCCCCGTTCTGCCTAATGACATGTCAGAGATCTTCTGTTCCCAGTGATCGGGAACAGTGATCTCTGTCATGTCCCAGTGAGCCCACCCCCCCCTCCCCTACAGTTAGAACACACCAAGGGAACACACTTAACCCCTTGATCACCCCTGAGTGTTAACCCCTTCCCTGCCAGTGGTCATTTTTACATTGATAACTGCATTTTTAGAGCAGTGTAATAATGTCACTGGTCCCCAAAAAGTGTCATTCGGGGTCAGATTTGTCCGCCGGAATGTCGCAGTCCTGCTAAGAATCGCAGATCGCTGCCATTACCAGTAAAAACTATTTAAAAAAAAAAAAAAAAAAAACACAAGCCCCTGAATCTATCCTGTAGATTGTAGATGAGATAACTTTTGCGCAAACCATTCAATTTACGGCTATTGCGATTTTTTTTACCAAAAAATATGTAGAAAAATATATATCGGCCTAAACCGATGACTACATTTTTTTTTTTTTAATATATGTATTATAGCAGAATGTAAAAAAACTGTGAAAGTGCATGTACATTTGTTCTAAGCTATTTCCTGTGATAATTAGCACCTTCTAGTGGCCAAATGTGGTATTTTCCATTTTAAATCATTTAAAAAAAAAAAAAGCACATTCATCCAGCACAGGACATCCTAATACATAGCTCCCAATTGTCCCTAATTTTGAGGGACTGTGCCCGATTTGGAGCAATGTCCCTCTGTCCTTCTTTTACTCCTCATTTGTCCCTCATTTTGATCTGATCCATATAGTTGTGTATAAAATGCACTTTTTTATCTTTCAAAGAGTGTTTCCCAGCGCTAAACCTTCCATCCAAATTCTAACTTGCTGCATTCGTAAATTTTAAAAGTCAATATAAAAGAATAGTAGTGGTAAAAAAAAGTCCTTGTAGATTTAAAGTGGTGTTGCCACCAAAAAATAAAAAAGTGTTTAACCAGTTGCCGACCGCCGCACGACGATGTACGTCGACAGCATGGCACGGGCAGGCATAAGGGCGTACATGTACGTCCCTGCCTTCCCGCGGGTCGGGGGCCCGATCGGGCCCCCGCCCGGTGCCTGCGGCGGTCGGTTTTCGTGCGGGAGCGATCCCGGACGAGGGGACGGCCATTCATTCATGGCCACCCCCTCGCGATCGCTCCCGACGAATGAAAATCCTTCGTGACATCACTTCCTCTCCTGTGAGGAGAGGAAGTGATGTATTCTCTCCTCCGTGTCGGTATTTTTCGTTCCGACACGGAGGAGAACGGATCGGTGAGTTGCACCAACACTCTACACAAACAGTAGAACATGCCAGGCACACTCACACCCCCCCTTTACCCCCCGATCACCCCCCCAATTACCCCTGCCCCCCAGTCACAGTGACACCAATGTCATTTTTTTTTTTTTTTTTTTTTTTTTTTTTTTTTTGCATTGGTGTCATTTGTGACTGTAATAACTGTTAGGGCAGTTAGGGTTAGCCCCCTTTAGTTCTAATGTACCCCCCTAACCCCCCCAATAAAGGTTTAACCCCGTGATCACCCCCCGTCGCCAGTGTCACTAAGGCTGGGTTCACATTGCAGCGGTTTATGAGAACGAATGTGATTCGCACCGCACTGCAGTGCAAATCACATCCGATCTCTGTGCGATTCGAGTTCAGCCATTCGCCACACCCGCCGCACCCGCCGCAAATTCGCACGGGACCCTTTTTTTGGCCCGCAGCAGAATCGGATCGCATGGGTGTTCACGCCATGCGATCCGAGTTTGCAGATCGCACTGCGATATGCAAACTGATCTGGGGGTGTCAGTAACATTTCACTGACACTCCCAGCAGTTCGCATAGGGCAGTGTGAACTGCCGCCGGGAGGCATGCGATGCGGGAACCCGCCGCGCATTCGTGGCGTTCCCGCATCGCTCCAGTGTGAACCCAGCCTAATAAGCGATCATTTTTCTGATCGCCGTATTAGTGTCACAGGTGACGCTAGTTAGGCAGGTAGGTATTTAGGTTCGCCGCAGCTTTTTATAGCACCAGGGACCCCCATATACTACCGCATAAAGCCCCCTGATTGCCCCCTAGTTAACCCTTTCACCAGTGATCACCATATAACTGTTACAGGTGACGCTGGTTGGTTAGTTATTTTTTTATAGTTTCAGGGCACCCGCCATTTATTACCTAATAAAGGTTTAACCCCCTGATCACCCGGCGGGTGTCATTTGTGACTAATAACTGTTAGGGCAGTTAGGGTTAGCCCCCTTTAGTTCTAAGGTACCCCCCTAACCCCCCCAATAAAGGTTTAACCCCGTGATCACCCCCCGTCGCCAGTGTCACTAAGGCTGGGTTCACATTGCAGCGGTTTATGAGAACGGATGTGATTTGCACCGCACTGCAGTGCAAATCACATCCGATCTCTGTGCGATTCGAGTTCAGCTATACAGATAGTATGGCTGAATTCGTGTCGCACCCGCCGCACCCGCCGCAAACTCGCACGGGACCCTTTTTTTGGTCCGCAGCAGAATCGGATCGCATGGGTGTTCACACCATGCGATCCAAGTTTGCAGATCGCACTGCGATATGCGAACTGATCTGGGGGTGTCATTAACATTTCACTGACACTCCCAGCAGTTCGCATAGGGCAGTGTGAACTGCCGCCGGGAGGCATGCGATGCGGGAACCCGCCGCGCATTCGTGGCGTTCCCGCATCGCTCCAGTGTGAACCCAGCCTAATAAGCGATCGTTTTTCTGATCGCTGTATTAGTGTCACAGGTGACGGCAGTTAGGTATTTAGGTTCGCCGCAGCTTTTTATAACGCCAGGGACCCCCATATACTACCGCATAAAGCCCCCTGATTGCCCCCTAGTTAACCCTTTCACCAGTGATCACCATATAACTGTTACAGGTGACGCTGGTTGGTTAGTTATTTTTTTATAGTTTCAGGGCACCCGCCATTTATTACCTAGTCTCACTAGTGTACCCCTAAATTTAGGGGTGTCTACTTTCCAAAATGGGGTCATTTGGGGGGGGGTTTGTGCCATCTTGGCATTTTATGGCCTTCAAAACTGTAACGCCCTTAGAAAGCCTGAAGGCGGTGCTTGGTTTTCGGGGCCCCGTACGCGGCTAGGCTCCCAAAAAGTCCCACATATGTGGTATCCCCGTACTCAGGAGAAGCAGCAGAATTTATTTTGGGGTGTCATTTCACATATGCCCATGGTATGCGTGAGCAATATATCATTTAGTGACAACTTTGTGAAAAAAAAAAAAAAAAAAAAAAAGTTTGTAATTTTCCCGCAACTTGTGGCAAAATATAAAATATTCCATGAACTCAACATGCCTCTCAGCAAATAGCTTGGGGTGTCTACTTTCTAAAATGGGGTCATTTGTGGGGGTTTTGTGCCATCTTGGCATTTTATGGCCTTCAAAACTGTAATAGGTAGTGAGGAGTGAAGTCAAATATTTACGCCCTTAGAAAGCCTGAAGGCGGTGCTTGGTTTTCGGGGCCCCGTACGCAGCTAGACTCCCAAAAAGTCCCACATATGTGGTATCCCCGTACTCAGGAGAAGCAGCAGAATTTATTTTGGGGTGTCATTTCACATATGCCCATGGCATGCATGAGCAATATATCATTTAGTGACAACTTTGTGAAAAAAAAAAAAAAAAAAAAAAAGTTTGTAATTTTCCCGCAACTTGTGGCAAAATATAAAATATTCCATGAACTCAACATGCCTCTCAGCAAATAGCTTGGGGTGTCTACTTTCTAAAATGGGGTCATTTGTGGGGGTTTTGTGCCATCTTGGCATTTTATGGCCTTCAAAACTGTAATAGGTAGTGAGAAGTGAACTCAAAAATTTACGACCTTAGAAAGCCTGAAGGCGGTGCTTGGTTTTCGGGGCCCCGTACGCGGCTAGGCTCCCAAAAAGTCCCACATATGTGGTATCCCCGTACTCAGGAGAAGCAGCAGAATTTTTTTTGGGGTGTCATTTCACATATGCCCATAGCATGTGTGAGCAATATATCATTTAGTGACAACTTTGTGTAAAAAAAAAAAAAAAATTTTTTTTTTGTCATTATTCAATCGCTTGAGGCAAAAAAATAAAATATTCAATGGGCTCAACATGCCTCTTATCAATTTCCTTAGGGGGTCTACTTTCCAAAATGGGGTCATTTGGGGGGGTTTTGTACTGCCCTGCCATTTTAGCACCTCAAGAAATGAGATAGGCAGTCATAAAATAAAAGCTGCGTAAATTCCAGAAAACGTACCTTAGTTTGTAGATGTGACAACTTTTGCGCAAACCAATAAATATACAATTATTGACTTTTTTTTTACCAAAGACATGTGGCTGAATACATTTTGGCCTAAATGTATGACTAAAATTGAGTTTATTGGATTTTTCTAATAACAAAAAGTAGAAAATATCATTTTTTTTCAAAATTTGCGGTCTTTTTACGTTTATATCGCAAAAAATAAAAATCGCAGAGGCAATCAAATACCATCAAAAGAAAGCTCTATTTGTGGGAAGAAAAGGACGCAAATTTTGTTTCGGTACAACATTGCATGACCGCGCAATTACCAGTTAAAGCAGCGCAGTGCCAAAGTGTAAAAAGACCTCTGGTCATTTACCAGCAAAATGGTCCGGTCTTAAAGTGGTTAAAATTCTTAAAAAAATAAATAAATAAATAATTGAAAAAATAAATAAAAATTACTCACCTCTAAATACCTGTTGCTAGGGGGTCCCTCGTAGTCTGCCTTCTTCCTTGTCCGGTCTGGTGACATCACTTCCCCTCGCGCCGCACAGTCATCTGGGACCCGTCACGTGTCCCAGATGACTGTGCGGCGTTTCACGGCACCCCTGCCCTGTGAAGCCACAGCCGGGTGCCCACAGTACGAATGACAGCACCATGAGCAGAGCGGGGAACGAGAGGGGGCTTCGTTCCCCCGCATCGCTGTACCTTGGGACAGGTAAGTGTCAGATTATTAAAAGTCAGCAGCTGCAGTATTTGTAGCTGCTGACTTTTTTAAAAAAAAAATTTTTTTTAGGAGCACCCCACTTTAATTACCATATTTTTTAATGAATTCTCCTTTAAGGGGGTGTGGCAGGGGGCGTGTCCTTTGCCTACATACATTTGCTAGTAGGTCTCCCTCATTCCCATCTCAAAATGTTGGGAGGAGTGCTAATATAACTTTTGTTTTCTTCCACATATGCGCAGTATGATGAATGCATTTTCACGGACCAAATGACCATGTTGGAGGAAGGGACACAAACGCCTACCTGCAATCTTGCGGTTTCATGGAAAGCAGTTCTGACAGTGGCATGTTTCAGGCCTGGTGCATTGAAGTTTCAGTTGCATTCAAAGCCATTTCTGAAGGCGTGGCACCTACAGAAAAGACTACAATCTCAGAAAATGTGGTCTCACTCTTTAAGATAACACAGAAATATGGCAGTTGTGGATTGGAGATGGGTGAAGGCAGAGTGGGGCCCTTAGCAAGCTTTGCCCCCCCCCCCCTCCCCACAATCCTCTTGGTTGACACTGATAAGGATAGCTGTAGGAACAGTGAAGCCCCACTTATGGGTATAGTCTGTGCTGGCATCAGTGCCGCTGATAAGGCAGTACAGCCTGCCCCCCTGTACCGGGCCCAGGCCCCGTCGGTTCATAAGAGGGGCCCGGGCACCTGCCAAGCTGGAGAAATGCTGTACTGCCTTATTGACGATTCTTTTGGCTCCCCCTGTTGGCTTCGACCTCTTGTTCTTCCTCCGGCCGCACTGCAGGGGGATTGGTATCTGCATCCCCACTCCCCTGCTGTCCAGGCCTTTCTATATGCCCTCCCTCCCCTGTAGCATTGCCAGCGTCCCTCCTCTCCTCTCCAGCCAGAAGCTTCTGAGGGCACACAGGGATATTTCAGGATGGAGGGGGTGGGGGGAAATATGTCCTATTTACCAGCCCCTTCCCTTCCTGAATGAACATAGTGAGCAATTGGCACTGATCACTTACTGTGTCCATTCATCACTGAAGCATAGTAAATTGTGTTAACTATGCTTGGTTTGTGAATGAGCAGGAAGCCTCCAAGTGGTTCCCATTCATTCCATTCACCACACCTCCCAACATTTTGAGATGGTAATGAGGGACACCTACTAGCAAATGTATGTAGGCATAGGACAACCACACCCCCTTAAAGGAGAATTACCAAAAAAAAGGTTAATTAAATCCACAAGGACTTTTTTTTACCACTACTATTCCTTTATATTGGCTTTTAAAATTTACAAATGTAGCAATTTAGAGATTGGATGAAAGGTTTAGCTCTGGGAAACATGTTTTGAAAGATACAAAGTGCATTTTATATACAACTATATGATCATGGCAAAATGAGGGACAAATGAGGGGGAAAGAGGGACATTGTCCCAAATCAGGGACAGTCCCTCGAAATCCGGGACTGTTGGGAGGTATGTTTTCACTGTTCAGAGGAAGTGACTGGGGAATATCTGTCCTCAGTCCCTTTCTCTGTCTCAAATGTTAGACATCAGCCCAACAGGGCTGTTAAAAGAATGTAAAACAAAAGAGAGGGGGGAGGAGCCTTGTCAGGTAGGCTGTACGGGGCCCCCGTGATTTCTAACAGAAGCCCTGGCTGGCATGGTCCCATGAGACACCTACTGCCTACAAATCCATCCCCCCTTGTAAAAGGGCGACTGGGGCAAAGCTTTGACCGACTGTGCCGCTGGTTTACTGCAGGAGCATGACGTTTGTAACTGGGGCCCCCTAACAGGCCATAGGCTACTGCCTAGCTTGCCTTGTGGATCATCAGGCTCGGTCTACAGAAAGAAGGAAGGATTGTCTGTGCATAAAAGGATCTCAACACACAGACAGCTACCATTAAAACTATTAATTTTTTACAGAGGTTACACTTTAGGAACATCAATAATAGCTTTCCGCTGACCCGACCTCCGCCTCTGTGCAGGAAATCTGTAAAACGTTGATGGAACTTAATGGAAACGCAGAGGACTTCTGCCTGGCAACAAGCGTATATTTTTCTTCTGGACTTATTCCACAGACATACAATGGAAGCTTGGTTTACGAGTAACGTGGTTAACGAGCGTTTTCAAAGAGGAGCAACTTTTTTTTTTTTATTCTGACTCGGTATGCGAGTGTTGTGTTGCAAAACAAGCAGAATTCAAGCTAATAGGGTGTGCAGTACCGCATTTGGCCAGAAGTGCGGGGGGTGCCAGGGACACTCAGAACGCTTCGGAGCCGTTCGGAAATACTCAGAAATACTCCGTTCCCGAGTGTTTCCAAGCCTTTCTGAGTTCAGCCAAGCTGTCCACGAGTATTTCCAAGGCTCTACGGCGCCCCCCTCACCTCTGGCCACATGCGGTATTGCATGCAATAGAAGTCAATGCGGAACAAATTATCTTAATTTCCATTGACTTCTTTGGGAAAACTCGCTTTGATATGCGAGTGCTTTATATTACAAGCATTCTCCTGGTACGGATTATGCTCATAATCCAAGGTTCCACTGTATAGGGGGTCTATTTATAACGGGTCAAATCCAATAATCCACCATTATTAATAAGGGAAATATCAACACTGATTGCTCCGAATGTCATGTGATCTTCATTGTGGCTCCCTGCCCGGTGCCATACATTCTTGCAAGGAGGACATCCCAGCTGGGTTCTTCTGCTGCTCACCAGGGCTCTAATGACTGCTATAGGTGAGCCGTATACATAGTGGCCTCCAGACAACCCAACATGGCTCATGGATGGATGGCTCGGTATGGTTCATCTATAGAAATGAATGGAAATCTTTTGGAATTATTGCCAAAAAGTTCAACCTTGGTTTCATCAGACCAGAACACATTTTTCCACATTCTTTTGGGAGACTTTTTTTGCAAAATTTAGCCGGGCTTCAATATTTTTCTTGGTAAGAAAAGACTTCCGTCTTGCCACTCTACCCCATAGCCCCGACATATGAAGAATACGTTGTCATCACACAGCCAGGACTTGCCAGATATTCCTGCAGCTCCTTTAATGTTGCTGTAGGCCTCTTTGCAGCCTCCCTGATAGGGTTGCCACCTGTCCAGGATTCACCCGGACAGTTCGGGTTTGGAATCATGCGTCCAGGTTTCAGACTGCCTGAAACCCGGACACATTATTCAGACCAGGCTATGGCTTCCAGATGCATCTGGATGAGAGGTGCTGACTTTCAATGGGTGAGTGAGCTCACCATCCATCCCTGTCTGTGACTGAAGTCTCCCTCCTTCTCTCTCCTGCCTCTTAGTGAGTACACTAAGGTAATTCAGGGTTCTCAGAGCACCCCTTACATCAGAGTTCCCCTTTATACCAGAGGCCCCAGTGTTCTCACTTACATCAGAGTCCTCTCCGTACATCAGAGTTCTCAGTGTTCCCCCTTAAATCAGGGTCCTCTCCATACAGCAGAGTTCTCAGTGTTCCCCCTTAAATCCGGGTTTCCCAGAGCATCCCTTATGTTAGAGTCCCCAGAGTTCTCCCTTACATCAGAGTCTGCAGAGTCCCCCCTTACAGTTTAAGGGGAACTCTGTGGATTCAGATGTAAAGGGGACTCTTGTTATTAACTTCATATGAATGTTATTTAATAGCAAAATATACGTATAGTTTATACTATTTAAAAAAAGAATTGCTGTGCGCGGCTAAAGTGTTCGGGTTTGACTTGAAGAAAAGGTGGCAACCCTACTCCCTGACCAGTTTTCTTCTCTTCTTTTCATCAATTTTGGAGGGACGTCCAGTTCTCGTGATGTCCCTGTTGTGCCAGATTTTCTCCACTTGATGATGACGGTCTTCACTGTGTTCCATGGTATATCTAATGCCTTGGAAATTCTTTTGTACCCTTCTCCTGACTGATACCTTCTAACAATGAGGTCCCTCTGATGCTTTGAATGCTCTCTGCGGAACAATGGCTTTTGCTGTAGGATGCAACTAAGAAAATGTCAGGAAAGACCTACTAGAACAGCTGAACTTTATTTGTGGTTAATCAAAGGCACTTTAAATGATGGCTGGTGTGTACTGACTCCTATTTAATATGAGTTGAAATGTGATTGCTTAATCTGAACAGGGCTACATCCCCAGTTATAGGAGGGTGTGCAAACTTATGCAACCACATTATTTTGATATTTTTTTATTTTTACTCCCCCCCCTAAAAGATTTCAGTTTGTTTTTCAGTTGAGTTGTACAGTTTATTGGTCACATTAAAGGGGTTGTAAGGGTTCGTGTTTTTTAACCTTAATGCCTCCAATGCATAAAGGTGAAAAAAAACACCTCGCTGTCATAGGCCCCCCAGCCCCCCTCCCCCAATTTACTTACCTGAGCCCATTCACCTGCTGTGCAAATCCCCCGGCGTCCTCTTCTCCACTGAGTCTGGCTGTTGATTGAATAGATTGATAGCAGCACAGCCATTTGTTCGCGCTGCTGTCAATCACATCCAATGACGCGGCCATCGGGGTGGGCGTGACCGAGTCATACACTTGGCGTCTATGGACGCCAACTGTATGACATGGGAGCACAACCGCAAGCTAACCCCCTTGGGAATGAGCTTCCCAGAGGGGGTTAGCTTTAGCGGGGAGGAGCCGAGAGAGACGCCGTGGGACCCCAGAACAGGATGAACTAGGGCCACTCTGTGCAAAACTAACTGCACAGCGGAGGTAAGTATAACATGTTTGTTATTTAATTAAATAAATAAATAAAACCTATACAACCCCTTTATAGGTGGAAAAAGTTCTGAAATTATTTTTCTTTGTCTCATTTATTATTATTTTTTTTTTTTACATCACAGAAATTTTAACAGGGGTGTGTAGACTTTTTATATCCACAGAGTGTGTGTGTGTGTGTGTGTGTGTGTGTGTGTGTGTATTTATTTATTTATATTTTTTATTTATATTTATATTTTATTTATATTTTATTTTTTTCAAGCCTATCAGTCTTTTTTTTTTTTGTTTATAGCGCAAAAAATAAAAAAAGCAGAGGTAATCAAATACAGCCAATAGAAAGCTCTACTTGTGTGGGGGAAAAAAAAAAAAAAAAAAAAGGGACATTCATTTCTTTTGTGTACAGTGTTGCATCACCGCGCAATTGTCAGTTAAAGTAACGCGGTGCCAAAAAAAATGGCCTGGTCATGGGGGGGGGGGGTAAATCTTCCAGAATGGTTCATTGAACAATCTGAAGTTAGAAACTGATTGGCTACTATGGCTACTATGCACAGCTGCACCAGATTTTGCACTCCCCAGTTTTAGTAAATCTCATCCCATATAGAATTAGACTGGAGTAACCCCTCTTTAGAAACATGTGATTTGGTCCTTGTGTCGGTGAGAATGGGTTCAGCCTGAAGTGACACTACAAAGGGAGCAGATTTTGGGGTGGGGGGAGGGGATGCAGGTGATCTCGTCCCGTCACTCAGCTGCAGGTCCTGTAACATAAACCATGACAGCGGGGCGCGGAGTATGAATGAAATGCCTGCCTGTGACAGGTCATGTAATCCCTCCTGGGACGGTGATTTGAGATTCTGGGTTCCCAGGCTCAGATTTCACTGAAAAGAACAATTTCTATACCTGAGCGGCTGGAGATACGCAGGAAGCGAAGGTGGGGACGGGGCGCGGCCGGCACCACAATGAAAAACGCCTGTGGCCTCCACGAGAAGCAACACTTTTCATTTAATACGACTTGTGGAGGCTCAGCGTCTCACGCGAGGCTTTGTTCCCACCTTACACGACATCTAGTCGTGCCAGAGGGATTCTAATACACACCATCAGTGCAGGCGCTGCACGAGGATTCATAAAAAAAAAAAAAAAAAAAAAAAAAAAAAATGAAACGTGTCATTCTGTGTTTAGTGTCGTCTCTAAATGATTACAAATTTTAGGCTCCGTTCACATATATGCGATCTGGATGAGTTTTTAACCGCATCCGATTCGCACGGCATGTGAATCAAACCGGCTTTCTATGGAGATGGTTCACATATCTGCGGTGCAGCAAATTTAAAAAGAGTACTGCGCGTTTTCTGAGCACTGCGGTGCAGTTTTAGATGCCAATTCCAGGCTCATTGCCTTCTTTAAAAACGCATCTGAAGCGCACATCAGATCAGTTTTGAACACTAATTCGATCTGGTATGGGTTTTAAGGGAACCCCACGCACAATTTATTTATTTTTTTAAATGTTGTGGGGTCCTGCCCAAAATCCACACCAGACCTTTGTCTGTGCATGCAGCCTGGCAGGCCAGGAAAAGGGGAGGAGGACGAGAACAAGGAGGGGAGGAGGACAAGCGAGCCTACCAGGCCACATGTCCTCAACATGGGGGGGGGGGGGGTTTCTTTGGGGCAGGGGGGCGCTGCCATGTTGATGGCGACAAGGGCCTCTTCCCTACAACCTTGGCCAGTGGTTGTGGGGGACTTATCAGAATCTGGAAGCCCCCTTCAACAAAGGTGGCCCCCAGATCCCGGGTCCCCCCCCCGCATGTGAATGAGTATGGGGTACCCCATACTCATTCACCAATAAAAGTGTCAAAAAAGAAATAAAAACACAAAGACTGCTTTTGACAATTCCTTTAAAACAAAAAAAAAACAATGTCCCCCCCCCCCCCCCCCAATGTAGATTGTTAATCACGAGGCACTGCCGACCCAAAAGAAAAGAAAGAAGATCTGCTTGTGCCGCCTGCCTGCTCAAACGTCTGACAGTTCCTAAATTGCTGGCTCCCAGATTCCAATAAGCCCCCCGCCTGCAGACCCCACAACCAGCAGCCAGGGTTGTGGGGAAGGGGCCCTTGTCCCCATCAACATGCGATCACAGCACGATTTATCACGGCAAAATCGCACCTCATTAGCAGTGCTGTCATGTTGATGGCAACAAGGACCTCTTCCCTACAACCTTGACAAGTGGTTGTGGGGGTCTGCAGGTGGGGGACTTATCAGAATCTGGAAGCCCCCTTTAACAAGGTAGCCCCCAGATGTCGGCCCCCCCCCCATGTGAATGAGTATGGGGTACATAACAAAAAAAAAAAAAAATGTGTCATTCTGTGTTTAGTGTCGTCTCTAAATGATAACAAATTTTAGGCTCCGTTCACATATATGCGAACTGGATGGGCCCCTTCCCCCTGCACACAGACCCACAACCACCAGCCAGGGTTGTGGGGAAGAGGCCCTTGTCCCCATCAACATGTGATAGCAGCACGATTTATCACGGCAAAATCGCACCTCAATTGCAGTGCTGCCATGTTGATGGCGACAAGGGCTTCTTCCTTACAACCTTGGCCAGTGGTTGTGGGGTTCTGCAGGTGGGGGACTTATCAGAATCTGGAAGCCCCCTTTACTAAGGTGGCCACCAGATACTGCACCCCCCCATGTGAATGAGTATGAGGTACATTGTACCACACACTCATTCACTAATAAAAGTGTAAAAAAATAAAATAAAAACACAAAGACTGTTTTTGACAATTCCTTTAAAATAAAATAAAAACAATGCCCCCCCCTCCCCCCGATGTAGATACATTGTTAATCATGCCGCACTGCCGACACAAAAGAAAAGAAAGAAGATCTGCTCAACCGTCTGCCTGCTCAACCGTCTGACACTTCCTAAATTGCTGGCTCCCAGATTCCGATAAGCCCCCCGCCCGCAGCCCCCACAACCACCATCCAGGGTTGTGGGGAAGAGGCCCTTGTTCCCATCAACATGTGATCACAGCAAAATCGCACCTCGATTGCAGTGCCATTAAGAAGTAATGGCATTGCAAATGTGTCCCACGTTTTGCACAATTTGGAATCTCGCCGCTTCCGCCCCCAAAATTCAAATCGCCTAGATGTGAATGGAGCATAAATAAATAAATATTGTACAATTAGTGGAGGGGGGAGGTTATGGGTCAGATATAGGTTTTACTCTCCAATAACTTTTGATAGGAAGTGTGTCAGGTATTCAAACACTCTTGTGAGAAGCCGTCTAACCAGAGATTAACTGCTTCCATCGAAAGCTTCTCACACAGTGTTTAGCTTTGGAGCCCCCCCCCCACCACACTTGTGCTGCATTTGAAATGGGTCCCCAGGAAATATCACCACTGCTGCTGGATCTTTTGTACCCCAGAGCCCCACAACATATTTTGTGTGCTGTAATGTACAGGCATACCCCACTTTTAAGTATACAATGGGGATAAAATTTACTACAGTTGGAAAGTGCAAAATCAGGCTCACTTCTACATAGAAACCAATGAGCTTCCAGGTTTTATTTCCAAAGCTTAATTGAACAATCTGGGGTTAGAAGCTCATTGGTTCTATGCAGAAGTGAGCCTGATTTTGCACTTTCCAGCTTTAGTAAATAAACCCCATTGTGTACTTAAAAGTGGGGCATGCCTGTAACTTGCTGGGGTGCCATTCAAAATGAACATCACCACAACACACTGCATTGGAACTCCTTGTGTTCTGGTAATACGTGTGTTTTTCTACGAGTTACTGCAACGTGATGGAGTGAACGTTTCCTGGCTTGCTAAAAGGGTCAATAAACCTTTATTATGTCTTGACGTTATATAAAGGTATAATTATTAACTTTATTTGATACAAAGTTTAAAGTCGTGCTTTATCAGAGCTGAATCTGAGGCCGGTGAAATCCTGGAAACGGGGAGAGAAATTTCCCTGTACGTGATGGCATCACTTCCAGCATGGTGCAACTCAGAGGAAGCAAGCCAACTTCTGGCCCGATTCACACCTAGGCATTTTTAGTGCTTTTTACATATTTGTACTACAGTCCATTTAACATGGTTTACTATGGAACACGTTCTGTAGTGCAAATCTGCAAAACGCAAAAAAGCACTAAAATGCCATAGATGTGAATCAGGGTGAAAGTACCAGAGTCGGTGAACATGAGGCCAAGCAGAGCCAACTGGATTTTGGGGCTCCCGCAGAGCTCAGCCTATTTCGGGATGGGTGCCGATCTTCGGAGATGTTATACAATCACAAGAATTAAAGACTGCAACACATACTTGCAAGCTCAGCCCAGCCATATATACTTCTATGGAGGGGGGAGGTTAGAAGATAAAGCAGGTCCACTTATCTACAAGGAAACATTAGTGATTGGATAAAATAAAATAAAAATGTTGGCCAGGGCTGTTCAAAAGTGTACAGTTTATTTCCGTTCAACCAACAACTTGAACAAAAAAACTAAAAAAAAACGTGAAAGATCAACACAATGGGGACTCCCCGGACTCCCAACCACCCCCCCCCCCCCTTTCCCCCAGACCCCATGAAAATACACAGATCACCATTTGCAGTCACTGGCTGCAAGCAGTGATTGAATGTTATTTTTCCAGCAAAACGATCATCAGAAGCCAGTCGTTACACTGCGGTAATTCAGGCAGCTCCTGCTGAACCATCCAGACTTCGATACGCGCGTGCCAGGTCAGAGGCATAACCACAGGGGTGGCAAGGGTCGCAATTGTGACCCGGGCCCCATGCTCCAGGGGACCCGTGTGGCTCCCCTCTGCACCTGGACAGGAGAGGTGGCTTATACAGGAACCGATACCCTCCATGTTCCTCTTGCAGCCGCTGAATGTCTGCTTCTCCTCCTCTCCCTCCCACAGGCATTCAGTGGCTGGAAAATGGAGGGTATCGGTTTCTCTATATGCTGCCCTCCTGTCCAGGCACAAAGGGGAGCCGCACGGGGCCCCTGGAGCCGGGTCTCAATGGCAACCCCTGTAGCTCCTCTATTTGTACACGTGCACCGAAGTCTGGATGATTCAGCAGGAACCGTCTCTTCTGTCCAGCTTTCTTCTGCTACCCGCAGGCCCCTCTGTTCTCTCCTGCCCCCCCCCCCTGTGATCTTCTCCGGCAACTTCTCTGTGCACTCCTGTACCCCCTTCTCTTCTCCAGTCCCCTGCTGTGCTCTTCTCCAGCCCCCACTCTCCTGGCTCCCCTGTGCTCTTTCCCAGCCCCCCTGTGCTTGTCCTGGCCCCCTCCTCCTGCCCCCACAGCTCTGCTGGGTTCCTGCCCCCCCTCCCCGACGGCTGCTGCAGGAGATGTTTCAAGGTGGAGAGCAGGGGGAAGGGGATGGTAAATATGTAATTTACCAGCCCCTACCTTGCCTGAAACGACAGAGTCAGTGATCAGTACCAATCGGTATTGTTGTTTTGTTTTTCTTTAATACCACTTCAAGGTACTGCAGACATGAAATAATCCCTGTGAAGACAGAAGCTGTCGGCCTGCCCTTCCTGCTTACCTGAGAGCTTTCGCTATAATGCCGCTTTAATGCATCATGTTGCTTTTTTTTTTGCTTTACTCAGAGTTTGCCCCTACTGACACGCACAGAGCTGCAGGGGGTCGATTCTGGTTTCAGGGCAATCGAGTTCTCTGCAAAGTGCCCAGCAGGGGGTGCAGGATGCGGCCAATGTGTCCTCACTAACCTGTTTAAATGCATGTAGACGGCAACTGAACTGCATGACAATATAGACTCATTATTGCTCTGGGGGGTAGAATAAAAAAAGACCTTCGTGAACTTAAAAAAATGTTTTCTTGAGTCTTTGGTCTGAGATCTGATTCACTATAGCCTCCCTCTAGGCTGCATTCACACTTCAGCTGAAAGTCGCTGGTCGTTTTACAGCCATTTTTTTTAATTATTGCTAGGTGATTTTGTAGGTGTTTAGGGTTTGAGTGTTTTATTTTTATTATTTTCTTAATCACTTTTTAGCTACTAAGGAAAAGAAGGGTGTCATTTGCACATACTGAAGTCTACTGGGGTCCAAAATGCTGGAAGTTTGTACTTTATGTACTTTTTGAAGTCACAAACTTCAAGAGATACTACCCCCAAGTGTGAAGGAGCACAATAGAAACCCATGGGGTTCCGGATTTTGAAGGATTTAGAGCTTCGAGCTGCACAGCTCTCAGGTGTAAATGGGCTTTTAGGTCTCTTTAAGACAGGCGGTTGGGGGGGGGGGCAGTAAAAACAAGTGCACGACAAGTAGAGGCGCAAAAGAAAAAGATCAGAAAATAATATACTCCAGAGGGCTGTCTGTATAAAGTTATATTGGACGATAATATGAATGAGAACTTTTAGTTCTCAAGTCCCGTGAAAGTGTCTTTCGTTCTTTGAGTGGCACTTTGGAATGCAGGGCTGCCACCACAGGGAGCTGAAACCAGGCTTCCAGACTGTTGCAGGAAAAGAGAAGAAGAAGGGGGCGCCTCTGGGTGTAGATTTTTAAAAGGCAATTTATTCACAGGTAAAACAAACAGATGATGCACTCACATTTTCCAAGGCATAAAAAGGCTTGTAGAATACAAGGGGGGCGGTTTTTTCATCTGATTCGTCCGTCACATAGGATCCGGTCCGCGGGTGTCATGTTGTCCTCTTCTGGCCCGCCGTGACGTCACAACCCTGCGACCCGCGTGTCACCGCTAACCAAGCCTCGCTTTGGAAACACATCCTCTGAGTCCACCAAGCCGGCATTTTTTAACAACAAACTCATGGTAACGCCAGGAGAGGACAACATGACACCCGCGGACCGGATCCTATGTGACGGACGAATCAGATGAAAAAACCGCCCCCCTTGTATTCTACATGCCTTTTTATGCCTTGGAAAATGTGAGTGCATCATCTGTTTGTTTTACCTGTGAATAAATTGCCTTTTAAAAATCTACACCCAGAGGCGCCCCCTTCTTCTTCTCTTTTCCAGTAAAAACAAGTGGCTGAGGCATGGTTTTACCACCCTCTGGCTGCCCAACCAAACGGTAAAAAAAGAGCCAGACAGTGGCTGTTTATAAGACGTGACTGCTACATTTTTAACTAGGGTTGCAGAGTTTGACTAATTGCACCGCTTGTCAAACTCACCCACTGAGTTCAATGGGGCCGTGTTGCAACTGTGTGCTCCGCGGAGATTTACTCCGGAGGATTGACCAGGCTATTTTTGTGCTTTATGGCACTGCTTTACTTTAACTGGCAATTGCGCGGTCATGCAACACTGTAACCAACTGACATTTATATCAATTTATCCCACAAATAGAGCTTCTTTTGGTGGTATTTGATCACCTCGGGGAGGTTTATTTTTTGCACTATAAACAAAAAAATTATTTACATTTGCAGAGCTCTGTCCTTCCTCTTTCCTGGACGATCGGCGGTGCCGGCAGACACACCTATTGATTGTCCTCTGCTGTCACTAATATCCCCTAGGCAGAAGTGCAGAATCACGTATATATATATATATATATATAATTCTGCACAAAACGGGCATCCTGTAGCAGTAAACATGCTATGGGGCGGTCGGCAAGTTGTTAGTATTAAAACTAGCCACAGGGCCATTCATAAAGAGTGGTGGGAATCCGACTGTGAAGCTTCAAGCTGTCACAACCGGATTCCCAAAGTAAACATGCCGGTGTCTTATCATATAAGGTCCCCCATCAGATAGCGTCCGCTGTGTCCAGGTTCTAGCCCCTCCATCCAAGTGGACATAGAATAGGAATAAAAAAGAGCCGAGCGCAGTGAGGCCGAGCCCGAAGCGTGGCGAGCGAAGCTCGCCCGCAAGGGGCCATCAAATTTTCACAACCCTATGTCCGCTTGGATGGTGGGGCTACTACCTCCACTCACGGCGCAGGCGCCGTTCAGCTTCGGAAATTTTACGAAGCTTCTTCTGCCCCCGTACTGCACATGCGCAGTACGGGGCAGACGCTATATGATGGCCGGACTGAATATGCCAGAACACCGGCACCTGGATATGCGGCTAATCACAGGCGTTGAGACATTTTCCAATTCACAGCTGTACAGATCGGGAAATATCTCACTGCCTGTGATAAGCTCTCTGCGGTGTTGGCTTCCTGGTGGGATCGGGCATGTGGGATTTCGAACACACCCGAGCCCATCTCTAATTAGAGCACTTACCTGTCCAGGAATCCATCGCTGTCCTCACCCGAGCTGGCTCTTCCGCTGTCTTCCTATCCAGGTGCCGGCATGTTTACTTTGGGAAGCCGGCTGTGACAGCTTGAAGCTTCACAGCTGGATTCCCACTGCTCTTTATGAATGGCTCTGTGGCTTTCTGGCCCCTGTCACGTGTCCCAGAAGGCTGTGGAGGAAAGGGAAGGGCGGGGCGAAACCAGGTACCTACTCCACCCCCAGAAAAATAAAGTGCCAAAAGTTAAAAGCAGAGTTACACCCAAAGCTGGAACTTCCTCTTTAAGTTAGGGTGACCAGATTTCCCCAGTCTCAGGGCACAGTCCCCGGATTGAGGACACTGTCCCCGGACCAAGTCTGTCCCCGGTTTTGTCCCCGGATTTGACTTCAACAGGAGCTGGGGCAATTTTCAAAGACAGTCAGTGCAGAATAAAAAAAAAAAAAATCTAAATTACACACCCCCGCTCCTGTTAGCTTAGGGGGTGTATTTTTTTCCATTATCTGTGTCCCTTTCTGACGATGATGTGCTGGTCGGAGCGGATGGACTATTTCTTCAGTTTCCGGCACATGCCCATTCAGCTCCGCTCACATGTTCTTCTGCCTTCGCTCAAATCCCGGCTAGCCGTCTGCCTGATTATCTCCTTGCCTTCCCCGGGAGAGTAATTTTCCTCCGATCCCCACCCAGTAGTAGCCGGGGCCCGGAGAGTGAGACCTGAGAGGCTGTGAGGCCGGCGGAGGCGACGGGCAGAGAGAGGCAGCTGAGCTCAGCTGACGATGTCCAGCAGCAGGAATAGAGGGGGAGGGGATCCAATCGGGGGGCTGTCAGTGCCTTCAAGGCTTCAACACAGGTGAGCTTTGGGGGTGTCTGTGAATAGACTACATTGCACTGTGTCTGTCTCTCTGGCATAATGAATGGTATCAGAACTCACAGGCGGGGGGAGGCACTTATTGGTCATAAGTCACAAAATCAGCACCCAGCAGCCATGTTATGTGACACACTGTGACAGAGCCAGCCAGAGCCATGATAGAGCGCCCCCTGCCTGTTATTTATCATAAAGCTGATGATCTAAACCAGTTTCCGATCGCCTGATAGCAGATTTACTGCTACAGGGGGGGTCGCGCTGTGCAGGATTACTTATATACGTGATCCTGCATTTCTGGGTGTCAGAGCCAATCAGCGGATCCAGCGGGCTCGCCTAGTGGTCTGCCTATGTAAACAAGGCAGTTCGCCATTCTGTCAGTGTGGAAGACATTGATCCTGTGTTCCTGCAAAGCAAGTACAGGGATCTATGTTTTCCCTTAGTAAAAGCACCTCCACTACAGTGAGAAAACACTTGTTAGGCACACATTTAACCCATTGATTGCTCTAGATGTTATCCCCTTCCCAGCCAGTGTCATTAGTACAGTGACAGTACATATATTTAGCACTGATCACTGTATTAGTGTCACTGGTTTCCACAAAGTGTCAAAAGTGTCACTTAGTGTCCGATTTGTCCACGACAATATCGCAGTCCCGCTATGAGTCGCTGACTGCTGCCATTACTAGTAAAAAAAAAAAAAAATGTCCCCGAATTTCATGTTAAAAATCTGGTCACCTTACTTTAAGTACTCCTCGCCCCCTGACATGCCCCAATTGGCATGTTCTAGGCGACCCTTCCCTCCCTGTAATCTTCTGGGACACATCCAAGGTCCCAGAAGATTTCCTGGCCACTGACAGGCATCCAGCGTAACTCAGTTTTAAAGAAGGGTTGGGGGGGGGGGGGTGGGCAGGCAGACAAGTGGAACTTCCCCTTTGGGGTGAAGTTCCGCTTTAACACACTGCAAAAATGGAAATGGGCCTTTGACCTTATAATGATGAAACAAACCGGAGTGCACAGAATGGTGCAAATAAAGCACATTTTAATCAATAGATCAAGTGGCTAATCTGCGAGTGCAATTTATTTCTATTTTATTGATTAGGAGGTGTTTTATCTGCACTATTCAGTGTACTCTGCTTTGTTTTATCTGTACCCTCAGTTATATCTACCTTCGAAGCCTGCAAGGAATAGCAGACGCCTTACGTTCAAAAAAATTTTTTGCTGATTGGAGTTAATAATTAAAAAAACTGGTGCAGAAGTTACACCTGGGTTAGAACCGCGGCGTCCGATTCTTTGGCTCCGGATCTCCATCTATCCATCCAAATGTTCGCAGTGAGTGCCAAGGCCACGTCTGCCGCTCATACACGACGTGGAATGCCAGGTGGATGGCGCGGTATGCCCATTAAATATGGACATTTATTGCCACTTCAAAGGCAAAAGACTTTCAGCATTGGCCCCGTTTGTTCGGGGGGAAGGGACGCTGGGAGCTTCGCGTCAAAAAGCGGCAGATGTTGACAAGTCAATATGAAGGGAGGGAGGACATCACGGCAGATTGTCTGTGTTTATGTTCCATGATGTAGACACAAGAAGCAGGCCGGAGAATACATGAGAACAGAAGAGCCAATCAGACAGGATTGCTCACACAGGGGACTGTGTTGGGATCGCTATTATTTTTCAACTGTGCGAAGGAACTGTCAATGTTATCACACAGATTAAAGAAATAATACCTATGGCGCAAAACTGAGCACAGATAGAAGAGAGGGGTTGGCCTAATGTGGATGGATGAAAAGTCACTTGATGGTTCTCAATGCTTCTCAATGCCCAAACCTTGAGTAAAACCGAGTGCACAGATAATAAAATAATGAAGGCACCACCATCTAAGTGTGGCCATTTATTTGTATAAATAAAACATAAAAAAAGGATGTATCGGGGTATCAATCCTAAACTCCATGAAAAGTTTGCCCGGGAAGTGGCCAGGGGTGGCAGAGTTCAGCAGGGAGACGGCCGGTGTACGTATGCAGAGCTGCAGGGAAGCTGCTGGATGTACAGCGCATCCGGAAAGTATTCACATCGCTTCACTTTTTCCACATTTTGTTATGTAACAGCCTTATTACAAAATAGAATAAATTCATTATTTTCCTCAAAATTCTACAAACAATCCCGCATAATGACAATGTGAAAGAAGGCTGTTTGAAATCTTCGCAAATGTATAAAAAAAAAATCCCATATACATAAGTATCGCAGGCTCCTCCCATGTACATAAGTATCACAGGCTCCTCCCATGTACATAAGTGTCAGGGAACTCACCGTATGTATGCCCGTCCCCATATAGCAGCAGTTCCTCTTCGTTCCAGGCGCCATGCGCGGTGTCCCCGTCAGAGGCGTACGAGTTCCGGGACGAACGGACGTACGCTAAACCAAACATGTGGACGTACGCCAATCCGAACACGCGGAGGCACCTGCGCAAACTGAACGTATGTACGTATTCACGCACAAACGGCCACCTCCACCAATCCTGGCTCACTTCCCTCTATATAAACAGGATCCTGGCCTGACACCAGTGCTGGATCCTCTTCAGCTACTCCTGAAAGACCTGATCATTGTTCCTGTGACCTTATTCCTGTGATCCTTGTTCCTGTGACCTTGCTCCTGTGATCCTTGTTCCTGTGACCTTGTTCCTGATACCCATTCCTTGGATACCCCTTGTTACGATCTCCTGGACTACCACTGACCTCGGCTTGGACTTTCGACTTTGGCTTGCTTCCTGATTCTGTACCTCATTTGCTCGCACGTTACCAGACCCTTGCTCGTCCTTGACTACGCACCTGCCTCTTGTTCCTGTACCGCATTGCCCGCCAGTTGCCAACCTTGCCTGTTATAGACATGCAGTGCTTCCTGCATACCTGCTGAACTTCCGCTGCCTACCTCCGTGACCAGTCTACACCTCTTCTTCCGTGAGGACCCAGCTTCTCCAGGTCTTCAAACTTTCACCTGCAGGCACCTGCACCCTTTCGTTGTCCTCACGCTCCCTGTTCCCACCTTCAGGGGCGTGGAGACCGGAACCGTGCGAGAGGCCACCCTCAACAGTCTGACTCCGCTGTAAGGTACGTGACAATAAGTATCACAGGCTCCTCCCATGTACATAAGTATCACAGCCAACTCAAAATTGAGCTCAGATGCCTCCTGTTTCCACTGATCACCCTTGAGATGTTTCTACAACTTGATTGGAGTCCACTTGTGGTAGATTCAGTTGATTGGACATGATTTGGAAAGGCACACACCTGTCTATAGAAGGTCCCATGGCTAACAGTGCATGTTAGAGCACAAACCAAGCCATGAAGTCCATTGAATTGTCTGTAGACCTCAGAGACAGGATTGTATGGAGGCACAGATCTGGGGAAGGGCACAGAAACATTTCTGCAGCATTGAAGGTCCCAATGAGCACAGTGGCCTCCATCATCTGTGAATGGAAAAAGTTTGGAACCACCAGGACTCTTCCTAGAGCGGGCCGCCCGGCCAAACTGAGCGATCGGGGGAGAGAGAAGGGCCTTAGTCAGGGATGTGACCAAGAACCCGATGGTCACTCTGACAGAGCTCCAGAGTTTCTCTGTGGATAGAGGAGAACCTTCCAGAAGAACAACCATCTCTGCAGCACTCCACCAATCAGGCCTGTATGGTAGAGTGTTCAGGCAGAAGCCACTCCTCAGTAAAAGGCACATGACAGCCCGCCTGGAGTTTGCCAAAAAGACCCCTGAAGGACTCTCAGACCATGAGAAACAAAATTCTCTGGTCTGATGAAACAAAGATTAAAATCTTTGGCCTGAATGGCAATAGTCATGTCTGGAGGAAACCAGGCACCGCTAATAACCTGGCCAATACCATCCCTACAGTGACGCATGGTGGTGGCAGCGCCATGCTGTGGGAATGTTTTTCAGTGGCAGGGACTGGGAGACTAGTCAGGATCGAGGGAAAGATGAATGCAGCAATGTACAGAGACATCCTTGATAAAAATAAAAAAAAAACCTTCTCCAGAGTGCTCTGGACCTCAGACTGGGGCGAAGTTCATCTTCCAACAGAACAACGACCCTAAGCACACAGCCAAGATAACAAAGGAGTGGCTAAGGGACAACTCTGTGAATGTCCTTGAGCAGCCCAGCCAGAGCCCAGACTTGAACCTAATTGAACATCTTTGATAAGATCTGAAAATGTCTGTGCACCGACACTCCCGTCCAACCTGATGGAGCTTGAGAGGTCCTGCAAAGAAGAATGAGAGAAACTGCCCAAAAATAAGTGTGCAAAGCTTGTAGCATCATACTCAAAAAGACTTGAGGCTGTAATTGGTGCCAAAGTTGATTCACCAAAGTATTGAGCAAAGGCTGGGATACTTACGTACATGGGAGGAGCCTTGTCAGGTCTGGCTTAGCCCTTCCTTCTCTGGGCTGGCTGCTCTGCTGTTGGCTAATTGCCAGCTCTCATCTCTCTCCACAGTTACCCAACTGTTCCTGATCCTGCTCGTCTGACCTGCCTACTGAAAGCTGTCCAGCTCACTTCATCTCTGCCTTCGCCTTGGTCACATCACAAGAAACCATCTCCTGCGTTCCTGTTTAAAGACTGGCTTGCTGACATCCCTTCTGGCTCCTTATCCTGCTTGCTGTTCCTCTACTTGGATCCCTGACTTCTGGCCTGGCTGATTACCCAGTCTGGTTATTGAAATCTGGCCTGGCTGGCTACTCGATCCGGTTACTTGGCTCTGGTTATGCTTTGACTACGCTTCTATGCTTACTCTATGTACCTTTTTATTTTATTAATAAACAAGTGTGATTTAATTGTACTTCTTTCTCCGTCTGGTTCATGGTTTCTGACAAGCCTGTGATACTTATGTACATGTGATTTGTTTCATTTTTTATTTTTAATAAATTTGTTTGTAGAATTTTGAGAAAAATTATGAATTCAATCCATTCAATCCGGCTGTAATATAACAAAATGTGGAAAAAGTGAAGTGTTACTGTAAGTGGCAGTAACGGAGCCACGCTGGAACCCAAGCTGTAGTGGACGAGGCTGAGGACTTCTAGACACAACTTGATCGGCTCAGCTTGGCTGGACTCAGCAGGTGATGTCAGAATGTTCACGTGGGTGGGCACGGCTATGCATTTCAGGGCTAAACAGGCCCCTATGTCTTGACTTTTTTGATCAGACTCTACATTGTAACTTTGTAGCCAGTCACAAGGTACGAACAATTACTAAAAGAAGAGAGGGGTTGGCCTAAGAGTTAAAGCGGTAGTAAACCCGCTAATGTTTTTTTTTTTTTTTTTTACCACCTGCAAAGCAAAGGGCATAATGAGCTAGTATGCACCGCATACTAGCTCATTATGAAATACTTACCTTAGAACGAGGCCCCAACATCTGGCCCGATCCACGCCGAGGGAGCTGACATGCTCCCTCTGCGTTTCTTCCGGGTTTCGCGGCTAAGGCGCTGTGAGTGGCCGGAGCCACGATATCGTCACTCCCGCGCATGCGCGCGGGAGATTTCATCCCGGCCGGTTGGCCACTGCCGGATTTTCAGCCGAGAATCCCCTTGTGCGCATGCGCCGCTGCAGTTAGCGGCGCATACTGAGGGGAATATCTCCTAAACTGTACAGGTTTAGGAGATATTTTTTTTACCTACAGGTAAGCCTTATTATAGGCTTTCCTGTAGGTAAAAGTAAAAAAAAAAAAAAAAAAAGAGTATACAACCGCTTTAAACATATAAAAGTCTTGTGTATGAATGAAAATGAAGCCAAAAAAGTCACTTGATGGTAGCAGCTCCTCAATGTCCAAGTCGTGAGTAAAACATATATTACAAATAATAAAATAATGAGGGCGCCATCATCTAAGTGTGGCCAATTATTAGTATAACTAAAACATAGAAAAAACACGTATGCACTTACTGCATTAATACAGAAGTAGGCATATCAATCCTAATCTCCATGAAGAGTTGGCCCAGGAAGCAGCCAGGGATGACAGAATTCAGCAGGGGGGTTGGCTGGTGTATGCAGAGCTATGCAGGGAAGCTTCTGCATGTAAGCAGCAGTAACAGAGCCATGCTGGAACACAAACTGTAGTGGATGACAATGAGGACTTGTGGACAAAGTGCAAGTGGCTCAGCTTGGTTAGACAGGTGACCTCAGAACATTGATATGGGGGGTGTGGCTACGCGTTTCAGGCTAAAAAAAATACTCTTTTTGATCAGACTGTACATTGTAACTTTATAGCCAGTCGCAAGGTGAGAGGAAGGAACCAGGAGTTGTTCCGAGTCATCACTGAGCCGGCAGTAGATGGGGACCCAGGATGATACCTGAACAAAGATGGTTCTGCCTTTCTGGAGAGAAAAGGCATTGTCAGTGGAGGAGTACAGTGAGAGGTAATACATTTCCGGAAGTGGTATATTGACAAGTTACCTAGCATGAAAAATGACTGCATTAAAAGATTTCCAGAACGACATCAAATCTCCGCTACGGATTCTATTGATTTTCACCTTCTGAATGCTGATTATTGTCAGTTGAACGCGATTGTTGTTACTGACAGAGCAGCACAAAAAAAGGATGTCTGTTCTGTTATCTGAATATAGAACATGGGGGGATGTTTGCGATACAACCAGCAGACCAGAATGCTCCAGGACAGATGTACTCGATCTGAAATCCACATGCAAGTCAGCCGATTGAAGGGAGTGTGTGACAATTGGGCTCTGTAGGGGGCCAATCATGAGCGATCGCTTGCATATCTCAGAGGCGTTGTAACAAACATTTGAGAAACTCTGTGACTATTTAATGACTGTTGTTCAGTAAACAAAATATCATCCCTCCTGTAACAGCAGAACGGCAGCTCATTTAGAGCTTGGTTATACTTGCAGTTGGGGGTGGGGGGGTCCCAGTAAAAACAGACAGTTGAACTGCATTTTGACCATCCCCCAACCACCCACCAAGCCCCCTTTCACACATACGGGACCGTTCACGCGTTTTCCATCCATTCATTGACGGATGAAAAAAGAACATTGACACATTCCTATGGAGAAACGGATGACAACGGATGATCATCTATTTTTATAGGTTTTCTTCCACTTCCGTCAACATCCGTCTTTTTCGGAACGGATGGAAGCCCGATTTTTTTCATCTGTTAAACAAATCGGATCGGATGAAAAATGGATGTAAACATACGAACGGTTGGATGTTGTTGCATCCTTTTTTGCATTGGTTGTTAGGAACAACCAGTCACTGTGGGGGGGCGGGGGTTGTGGTGAAGAAAGGCAGGAGAGCAGTATATAGCTGTATACATAGTGAGGAGGGAGGCAGTCTGTACAGACAGGCTCCCTCACTTGCTGCCGCTGACTGTCCTTTTCGGCTTTTAAATGTAACAGCCGGCTTTTATTTTCCCTTACATTTTGGAGTGGTCATTTGGGGGGGGGGGCAATGGGTGCAAGGAGAGGGGCAGGACAGAGCAGTATACACAGTGAGGGGGCAGTCTGTACGGGGAGGATCCCTCACTTGCCGATGCCGTCACTGTCAGCTTTTAAATAGAATTGTCTACTTTTTTTTTTCTATACTTAAAGGATATGTAAACATTTTTTTATTTTTTTAAACAAACGTCATACTTACCTCCTCTGTGCAGTTGGTTTTGCACAGAGTGGCCCCCAATCCTAGTAAATTGACATAGTTATACAAGCTGAACACTCACTACTTTACATTGTAGACAAGTGTCATTTCTTCAGTGTTGTCACATGAAAATATTGACAAAAATGTGAGGGGTGTACTTACTTTTGTGAGATACTGTGTGTATATTATATATATATATATATATATATATATATATATATATATATATATATATAGAGAGAGAGAGAGAGAGAGAGAGAGAGAGAGAGAGAGAGAGAGAGAGAGAAGAGAGAAAAAAAAAAGATGTATTTAACCACTTCAGCCCGCGAGAGTTTGGCTGGCCAAAGACCAGAGCACTTTTTGCGATTCGACACTGCGTCGCTTTAACTGACAATTGCGTGGACGTGCGACATGGCTCTGAAAAATAATTGACATTATTTTTTCCCCCACAAATAGAGCTTTCTTTTGGTGGTATTTGATCACCTCTGCAGTTTTTTTTTTTGCGCTATAAAAAAAAAGAGCAAACATTTTGAAAAAAATAAAAAAGGATATTTAACTTTTTTCTATAATAAATCTCATAAAAAAATAAATAAAAAAACAAACAATTTTTTCCCTCAGTTTAGGCCAATACATATTCTTCTACATATTTTTGGTTAAAAAAAAAAAAAAATCACAATAAGCGTTTGATTGGTTTGCGCAAAAGTTATAGCATCTACAAAATAGGGGATAGTTTTATGGCATTTTTATTATTTTTTTACTAGTAATGGCGGCGATCAGTGATTTTTATTGTGACTGCGACATTATGGCGGACAGATCGGACACTTTTGGAGCTAGTTTGGGACCATTCACATTTATACAGCGATCAGTGCGATAAAAAATGTACTGATTACTGTGTAAATGTGACTGGCAGTGAAGCGGTTAACACTAGGTGGCGCTGTAGGGTTAAGTGTGCTCTAGGGAGTGATTCTAACCATGGGGGGCTGTGTGTGACACATCACTGATCAGCGCTCCCGATCACAGGGAGAGCTTATCAGTGACAGTGTCACTAGGCAGAACAGGGAGATGCTTGTTTACATTAGCATCTCCCCGTTCTTCCTCTCCGTGAGGCGATCGCGGGTACCCCCTGCGGACATCGCGCCCACGGGACCCGCTGTCGGACTCACAGAGAGGATGAACGGGAAGATGCTAATGTAAACAAGCATGCTAGCCAACCCTCGCGAGATCACGTATGATAGCGTGATTTTGCGCAGTGGAGACAGCCTGCCGCAGTAAAACTGCAGCGGCTGGTCTGCAAACGGTTAATGTGTTTAGAGATTTTACAGTATATTTTTATTAAATGTTTATGTTTTGGTTTGATTTTTGAGAGTTTTCCAACAACTATTAGCAGGTTTATGGAATGTGTTGGGCACATATTATTAAACCCATACCTAAATGCACTGTTAATTTGAATGATATATGGAGAACGTGACGTCACTACTAAATTATACGTATTTAATGGTGCCAAATGTCTTCTTCTGAGGAATCTAATCCGATAATTAAGTAGATTTAAAATGTTGCAAAATACGAATTTTAAAGAATAAAAAAATAATGTTTTAATAAGAGGTTTATTGGTTTAAAATTTATTTTTGATTAACACATCTTTTGAAATTAGGAAGTCAGTTTCAGCCAGTCTCAAACCACAAGGGAGACAGCGAGAACATTTTGAGAGATATATGAAAAGGTGTGAACAGTTTGTAAAGTTTCCAAAGTTAAAAAAAAGAGGAACTTTATGTAGAATTTTTATTTTTTTTTATTTTAAAGGGACCTATACTATTGTAAAGTTGATAGAGTTAATACAATTGATACAATATTGGTGATAAAAAAAAGGGGGGGGGGGGATTTGTCATGTAAGTATGGACAAATGCATTGAATGCATGGAAGGGCCAGCGAATGAGAATGAAGGAATGGGAAGGTGTTTTATAATTAAGAAAAAATAATAATTATGGTTTATGGATTCACATTTAATGGTTGAAATAAGACAGGGTTATTTTGTGTCTTAAACTGTATACAAGGATTACAGAAAATGTATTGTGTTTGTATTCCTACCTAAGAGCAGGAGGAAAAAAAAGGGTCTACCTATGGAATTCATGGAGGGTTTTTAGGGTTTGGAGTTAAGTTAAAATTTGATAATAAGATTTTGGTTAAAAAAAGGGGTGAATTTATAAATACCGTATTTATCAGCGTATAACACGCACTTTTTTCCCCTTAAAATCAGGGGAAAATCATGGGTGCATGTTATACGCCGATCCCCCACTGTCTGAGAGGAAGAGGAGTGCCACTGGCATAGACCTAACCAAGCCGAGTGTACTCGGCTCCGCTCGCAGTCACGCGCAGTCCAGCCCAGTCCCGCCTCCTAGCATTTACATCCCGCCATTGGACCGATGTTGTGTCAATCATAGAAGCTGGGCCAAGGGGTGGGACTGGGCGGGACTGCAAGACGAGCTGAGAGGAGTCGAGGACACAGGACATCCGGCTCTTTCTCTCTGGGGCGCAATTTAAAAAAACGATCATGCTGCCATTGGGCATGGCGGCAGATGGAGACTATTGGGCATGGCTGCAGATGGACACTATTGGGCATGGCTGCAGATGGACAATATTAGGCATGACTGCAGATGGACAATATTGGGCATGGCTGCAGATGGACACTATTGGGCCTGGCTGCAGATGGAGACTATTGGGCATGGCTGCAGATGGACAGTATTGGGCATGGCTGCAGATGGACAGTATTGGGCATGGCTACAGATGGAGACTATTGGCTGAAGATGGACATTATTGGGCGTGGCTGCAGATGGAGACTATTGGCTGCAGATGGACACTATTGGGCGTGGCTGCAGATGGACGCTATTGGGCGTGGCTGCAGATGGACACTATTGGGCATGGCAGCAGATGGATACTATTGGGCATGGCTGCAGATGGAGACTATTGGGCTGAAGGTGGAGACTATTGGGCATGACTGCAGATGGACAGTATTGGGCATGGCTGCAGATAGACAGTATTGGGCATGGCTGCAGATGAACACTATTGGGCATGGCTTCAGATGGACACTATTGGGCATGGCTTCAGATGGACACTATTGGGCATGGATTCAGATGGACACTATTGGGCATGGCTGCAGAGGGAGACTATTGGGCATGGCTGCAGATGGACACTATTTGGCATGGCTGCAGATGGACACTATTTGGCATGACTGCCGATGGAGACTATTGGGCATGGCTGCAGATGGACACTGATAAGGCTGTGTTGATGGGCATTTAAATGTAAGTTTTTTTTTCCCTTAAACTTCCCTCCTAAAGGTTTTTTTCCTCATCTTCCCTCCTAAGCTTGGGGTGTGTGTTATACGCCCGACACGTGTTATACGCCGATAAATACGGTACTTTAAGAGTTACTGAAATTAAGCACTTCTGACAGCAGCAGTCCTGCTGTCATAATACAGGGGGATATTTACTAAATCTGGTGTACAAGGAATCTGATACAGCTGTGCATAATAATCCATCAGCTCCCAGGTTCGACAGCCCATTCACACTGAATCCGAATTTGAAAGTGTGCAACTTCACTGAAAATCGTCTGTGTGACGTCACACACCGATGTCTATGCACGTCACACCTGATATCACAAAAAGTAGTGCAGGAACATTTTTTTTTTCAAATCGGTGTGGCACCGCAAAGTCGGAGTCCCACTGTTTTGAACAGGTCCGAACAGTGTGAACGGGGGGCTCATTATCAAAGCTTAATTGAACAAGCTGAAGTTAGAAGCTGATTGGTTACTATTTACTGTTGCACCAGATTCCGTGTGCTCCAGTTTTAGTAAATCTCTCTGAAAAGTGTCGCCAAGGGGAGGACTCCTCTACCTACCTCGCTTGTGTGGGTGGAGGAATCTGCTGGCTGACTGAGAAAAAAAATGAGTAAGCTATGGCCAGCACCAGTCTTGGGCCTAATTTACACTTGTGGGCAGGGAGTGGTAAAAAACAAAACAAAAAAACTGTTAAGCCGCAGTTTTACCACACCAACAACACATAGGAAGTCATACACAGCGGCAACGATGCTGTGATTTGCAGCTGTAGCAAAAATAAATCTGTACTTCCTATTGTGTTTAGTGGTTAGTGATTGAGGCCACGCCACAATTCTTACAGAGTTAAAACAGGCAGAGAGAAGGTGACATATTGCCTCCCAGCCGCCTGTCAAATGCCCTCTGAAAAGCCATCAACCGTGGATTGCATTTAGAGGGTCAGCAAGGGTTGCAAGTGTAAAAGAGCCCTTAGGGATAGAAGCTGCTGCAGGTCCTTGTGGTGGATGAATCTAAGGGAGCGCTTAGTCGGCATTCACACTGGAGCAGGGGGAATTTCTAGTTATTTTGAACCATTTTCTCGTTGTTTTTATTATTATTATTATAATTCAGGATTTATAAAGCACCAACAGTCAAGTTTTTAATGCGTTTTTTGTATGTGTATGAAGCCTCAGGCATTGGGCAAGGGGAGGACAGCAGTTCTAGAGGAGGAGAGGAGTTTTTCAGGTGCAAACCTGCGTACAGATGCACACATTCCCGTCTAGGAGGGTAAAAATGACGGAATATGCTAAAAGAAGCCCTCAGGTTTTTTTAATTGATTTATTACAGGTATATAGCGCCGTCAATTTACGCAGCACTTTACATTTATCTATTGAACATTAGACATGTGCACTGCCGAAAAATTTATTAGTTTTCATTTTTTTCGGTAATTCGAAAATTTGTAAATGCAGAAATCCGAAAATTAGAACGAAAATTCAAAAATATTAACTAACTAATAACGTACCTATCGCTAAACTATTAAATTATAGGTATTGGAATTTCCTTTCGAATTTGGCTGTTAGTGAACATAACAAATACGAATCTATCTGAAGGTACGAATTATCCGAAATCAATAATGCCGCATCTAAACATATGGAACGGAACAAACTAATAATAATAATAATAATAATAATAATAATAATAATAATAAAAGATAAATAAGTTACGTTCCATTGCTTTAGATTTGGCATTCGTTATTTTTTGGATAATTCGTAACTTCGGGTAAATTTGTATTCGTTATGTTCACTAACAGCCAAATTTGAAAGGAAATTCCAATACCTATCATTTTATAGCTTAGTAATAGTGAAAGAGCAAGTAAACCCTGATGGGTTTACTTCCTCTTTCATTCCCTGCAAAGGCAAAGCATAATGGACTACTATGCATCGCATCGCATCACATAGTAGTCCATTATGTGTCACTTACCTGACACAGGAGCCAGCGAAGTCACCGCTGTCCCCTGTAGTTCCAAGCGTCCATCTTCTTGGTGGGTCTCGCTGCTCCGGCACTGTGATTCGCCGGAGCAGCGATGACGTCACTCCCGCGCATGCGCACAGGAGCCGACACTCGCGGCATATCGCCGCGATCTGCGGCTTGCCCAGTGCGCCACTGTCTACGGCGCATGCGCCGTAGACAGCGGTGGCTGTCTCCAGGTAAATATCTCCTAAACCGTATAGATTTAGGAGATATTTCTTGGACCTACAGGTAAGCCTTAATCTAGGCTTACCTGTAGGTCAAAGTGGTTTGTAAGGGTTTACAACCACTTTAAGTTATTATTAGTTATTATTTCAGATTTTCTAATTTTCGGATTTTCGCTCTTATTTTCAGGTTTTCGTTCTGATTTCCGAATTTTCGAATATTAAAATTTCTCAATATTCTGAAAAAATTGTTAAGCAGGTTTTCGTTAATTCGGATATTTCCAAATTAACAGATTTGTCAAAATTTGTTAAAAAAATAAAATAAAATATTGAAACAAAACAAATTGCACATGTCTATTGTACATTCACATCAGTCCCTGCCCTCATGTAGCTTACAATCTAAGGTCCCTAACTCAAATTCATACATACCAGGGACAATTTGTACAGGAGCCAATTAACCTCCCAGCATGTCTGTGGAGTGTGGAAGGAAACCAGAACACCCGGAGGAAATCCACGCAGGCACACAGAGAACATTCAAACTTTTTTTTTTTTTTTGCTGTCTGTGACCTGTTGGGGAGATTTCTATTCAACCCCCTCCATATAACCATAAGTCCTCATTGTAAGATTTCCTTTCTATTCCAGTTTTAGTAACTTAGGCTCCTTTCACATTAGCAGGTCCCCAAAGTCACGTGATTTCCAGTGTCACTTTGTGACTTTTGGTGCAATTTTGATTCGACTATACATTCTATGGATCAAAGTTGCATCAAAACTCCCACACCAAAGTAGTGCAGTAGTGACTTTTTTTGTACCAGTTTGAACGAGTGCCATTGAAAACAATGGGCTGCAACTTTTCATGCAACTTTGATGTCATAAGTCACATGACAAGTCACACAAGTTTGAATGGAGCCCTACACTCTGGCATTGAAGTCGGATCAAAGTAGTGCAGATCACGTTTCAAAGTCGCTGCGGCTTTAAGTCACTGAAAAGAATGGTGTGTGATTTGTCATGCAACTTTGATGTCCAACGTAGCATGGCAAATCACATGAGTGTTTATGGAGCTTTAAAGCTGAACTTCAGCATAAGCTAATATCATCAAAATCCATCATGTGTATTCTGCATGAATCTCGGTGATCTTTGTGCATTTCTTCCAGATCTGTGCAAATAATCCCGTGTGAGACTACCTGTAATAAAGACCGCTCACTGCTGCTCTCTCTCCTTGTGCAGGGGGACTGGTCTTGTCTCCGCCCCCTCCTGTAGATTTCTGCAGGCTTTCTATCAGAAAGCCGATGCCCGTCAGAAAAATGCAAGAAAAGTGATGTTCCTCCGTGGCCATCTTAGTACACCCGCACTCATCCGCAGTAAGCCTACAGTCAGAAGGCAGCAAGCAGACATCTTTTTACACCCGCCGGAATCTGGCATTTCACACATATTTTGACCACTAAACTGAGCTTATATAGTGAAATACAGTATTTGGAAGTCTGTGACACTATTTTGATGTTGAATGGCGGCATTCCGTCAGATTAGCAAACTTGTGAGATCAGTAGGCTCACCGCTGCTTCTAAAACTTAACATCAAAACAGTGTCATGGACTTCCAAATGCTGCAGTTCACTATATAAGCTCAGTTTAGTGGTCAAAATAAGTGTGAAATGCAAGACGGGTGTAAAAAGATGTCAGGTTGCCTTGTTCTGACTGTAGGCTTACTGCAGACGAGTGCGGGTGTGCCAAGATGGCCACGGCGGAATGAAACAATACAAACCTGATGGGGTTCTGACCCCCTGCCCTCCATGACTATAAAAAAAAGTAAAAAAAAAAAAAAAATTCCATTAATGCTTTGCATAAAATGTAGACATTTTCCCCTCATGTCTGTGTTGGTTTTCTCTCATGTGCCAGGGTTTCCTCCTACCCAAAAACACACTGCAAGGTCTAGTGTCCAATCTGGAAGTACTGTGCTGTGATGTCTGTATGCAGGGCTGCTGTTGGAAACCATGGGGCCCCATACAGATAACCTGACATGGGGCCCCACACAGACACTCTGACATGGGGCCCCACACAGACAACCTGACATGGGGCCCCACACAGACAACCTGACATGGGGCCCCACACAGACAACCTGACATGGAGCCCCACACAGACAACCTGACAGAGGGTCCCACACAGACAACCTGACAGAGGGCCCCACACAGACAACCTGACAGAGGGCCCCACACAGACAACCTGACAGAGGGCCCCACACAGACAACCTGACAGAGGGCCCCACACACAGCCAATGCTTCAGTTATGAATGAGCACAGTGATCAGTACAGATCACTCATTGTGTTCGTTCCAAAGAAAGAAAGGGGCTGGTAAAGGTTTGTGTGTGTGTGTGTGTGTGGGGGGGGGGGGGGTAAGCAGCAGGGGAAAACATATGGTGCACAGGGAGAGTGATTGGTGTTGGGGGGCAATTACTGGAACCAATCCTTTGTATGGCTCTCTCTGCAGCAGCTGAAAGCCAAGAGGAGGGAGAGGAGCAGGAGAAGCTAGCTTTCAGTTGCTGCAGTTTGGCTCCAGTAATTGCCCCGTACCACACCAATCACCCTCCCTTGCCCATATCCGATTCACCCTGCTGGCCTGGGCCCCATACAGGAGGACTGGTGATATCCTCTTGCCCTGTCTGTATGGCTGGAGATATTAGAGTGTAAGCTCCCTCGGGTTAGATGTGAGGGGTCTCTGGACTCCGTAAATCACAGTGGAATCTGTTGGTGCTTCGTATAGGTATATAAACAGTAATTCCATTTTCCTCTACCGAATTTCCCACATGCAGCAAGTTCCCCCCGGTAAAGTTACAGAGAGAGGACAGGACGCAGACGCGGCTTCTCTGGACAGATATGAGTTAGAGGGCCTCTTGGCACCGGAGAGGAGCTCTCCAGGTCTTGGCAGGATTCCCCCGGGAACATTTTTCACCGGGACTGTAATCAGCAGTGTGGGTCACCATCAATTTCCAGAGGTACGCCGAGTGCCAGGGAATGCAGGGCGGTGACTGGCATCCAGATTAGCCGGGCTCCAGAGGCGTCTCTCTCTCACTCTCTCTTTAATCAGAAGATTTAAGGCCAAGACTGAGCACAGGGAAGAAGGCCAGACTTCATCTGATACCACCAACTCCCTGTAGGTGTGAGGAGCAGAACAGGGGGGCACAGGTAGGCGGCGCGGCGTCATTACAGAGAAAGTACCAGGAGCACCTTCACTCACCCAGAAACCATACACTGGAGACAATGTCATTTGTTAGGTTTGAATTTCAGATCTTCTCAATGTACCAAAAAAAATGTAAAAATTAAAATTTTGCTTCATGGTGATTTGTAGCTCATGTGATGCTTTTCCCACAGTATACACAGAGCTTGAAGTACAATTCTGAGCATCCTCTGCTCTGTCTTTAGGTTTACTGTAGGGAGCCTCTCATCTCTGGGGATACGCACCTCTGCAGGCATGCCGAGTCGCACATTCTCTTCTTAGGACACCTGACGTGCTGTACACAGAAGTTACTGCAATGGCCTATCTCGGTATCCACAGGACAGAAGCAGGTAAGAAGAATGGCTAAAATCCTTGCAGTGTATCTAATTGGCCTATAAAAGGATTAAAGCGGATCCTTCAGTCATCTTTTCATCTTTCTTAAATCTTCTGCGCTTGTTGTTGTTTTGACTTTGGATAGTAAAACGGGCGGCCACATCTCTGGACCGTGGGGCAGGCAAGTTTTTCGGTTTAATAAAAGTCAGCAGCTATGCTTTTTGTAGCTGCTGACTTTTAATAAACTAAAAAAACGAGTGGAACTCCGCTTTCACAGCCAGCTATTTAGAGTTTTGTTATTTAAAAAAAAAAAATGCAAAATGCATCAAAAACGCAACAAATTTATGGTGCCGGTCCATTCAAGTGTATTAGACGCAAAACACAATCTGTTTGGGTTGGGACTTTAACTACTTCCCACCCAGGCCAACTCTGACATTTCTCTCCTACATGTAAAAATCATCATTTATTTGCTAAAAAATGACATAGAATCCCCAAACATTATGTATGTTTTTTTTAGCAAAGACCCTAGAGAATACAATGGCGGTTGTTGCAACTTTTTATCTCACACGGTATTTGCGCAGCAATTTATCGAATGCGTTTTTTTACAGGAAAAAAACAGTTTCATGCTAAAAAAAACAAAAAAAAAAGTAAAGTTAGCCCAATTTGTTTGCATAATGTGATAGATGAAGATACGCCGAGTAAATAGATACCTAACGTGTCACACTTCAAAATTGCACGCGCTCGTGGAATGGCGCCAAACTTTGGTATTTAAAAATCCCCATAGGCGACGATTTAAATTTTTTTACTGGTTACATGTTTTGCGTTACAGAGGAGGTCTAGTGCTAGAATTATTGCTCTCGCTCCAACGTTCGCAGCGATACCTGACATGTGTGGTTTGAACACCATTTTCATATGTGGGCGGGACTTACGTATGCGTTCGCTTCTGCGTACGAGCACACGGGGACAGGGGCGCTTTAATTTTAATTTTATTTTTTATTGTTAATTTTACTTTTATTTTTTAAGTTTGACACTTAAAAAAATAAATAAAAAAAATTGATGACTTTTATTCCTATTACAAGGAATGTAAACATCCCTTGTAATAGGAATATGCCACGATCGGACCCATTTACAGTGACATATGGGGGGTCAATAAGACCCCACATCTCACCTCTAGGCTGGGAAGCCTAAAATAAAAAAAATAAAAAAAACGATCACGGCTTCCCAACCAAATCGGCGCCGTTATTTTGAATGCAGAGGCCGGGCGTAACGTCATAACATCGCGCCCGGCCTCCGAATGATCATAGAGACTCCGGGGACCATCTGGTCTGCTGGAAATCTCTATGGTATCATCCGGGGGCCGGCGGATCCTGTGACCGACTCACCGATGGAAGCGGTGAGTCGGTAGAAGCACTGAAAGGCGGAGGGAGGGGAGGGGAGGGGATGTCCCCTCCCGCCGCCCGTAAGAACGATCAAGCGGCAGAAAAGCCGCTATGATCGTTCTTATGGTGCAGGGAATCGACGGCTGAAAACGCCGATATCTGAATGATGTCTGTGGCCTCAGGCATCATTCAGATGTAACCACCGAAAGCCGAGGCCGTCCCTGGACGGCCTACCGGCGCAAAGTGGTTAAATGAAGCAGGCAGGTGTAAAAAGTTTGAATTTATTGGAAGTCAGTGATAAGTTACATGCGGGTAATCATGGGTACACCAAGAAAAACAATATATTTTGTTCAAAGGATAAACATACAGCAATGACAATTATCCATTAATAATACAAATCACATATTACAAGTGATCATTAAATCACTAAAACATAGTTGGCATAAAAACATGGCATAATAGCTCTATGTATTTCGTGGATTCATCCACTCTTCGGGAGCATGCACATTGGAAACTGAATGCTGTAGTATAATAGTAACAAGAATATCTGTAAGGTCTGACCCTGTCACGGAAGGAGATTAAGATCAAGTAGAATAATTAGAGGTAATCTTACCTAGGATAAACCCCCCAAAACCACTCTCAAAAGTACTTACATTGTGTGTGTCTATGCAGTAGCAAGGTGCCAACAAGGATCAGAAAACCCCTAGGGGTATCACTGATGGGAGCTGAGGTGGTTATGACAGACCGGGACTCAACAAAGATGGTTTCCAAGAAAGAAAATTCCGAAAGATAATGGTCAAAAATGACCATGAGTGCTGAGAACAAAAGTGAGACTATAAAATAGATTGGAAACTCATATTATGTGGTACCAGGGGCGGACTGACCATTCGGCCACTGTCCGAGGGCCCCAGGCACCTAGGGGTCCCCATCAGGGTTGCCAGCCTCAGTAAAACCAGGGACAGTATGTAAAATTCTCTGTTTTTTTTTTTATATATATCTGTCTCTGAAATGTCCCTTACTGACATCCTTTTGATCTATAAACCCAGAGATTATAGTTGCCCCTCCTCTCCAGTATCTTCTCAGCCAATAGAAACATGTCTGTGTATACTGTGTGATTGTATAGTGTGTGTGTGTGTGTGTGTGTGTGTGTGTGTGTGTGTGTGTGTGTGTGTGTGTGTGTGTGTGTGTGTGTGTGTGTACACTGTGTGGCCCCATAATCTCTGATTGTCTGGGGGCCCCATAACCTCCTATTGCCCCGGGGGCCCCATGAGTTGTCAGTCCGCCCCTGTGTGGTACAATGGGTCATATGTCCTAAACTTGGTAAAGGATAGGATAATGAGATGCTAATGAGTGTATAGGTAAAGTTAGGTTAGTGAGAGTAGAAGGTAAAGATGATGAAGAGGTGAACTACATAGAAAATGAAGAATATTAAGAAACCATATCAACCAAGGAAAATAGGTAGAATAGAAGGAAAGTGCGGCATAAAACATGGGTGAAAAAATTAGGTCAAATTTACCTAATAAACACTTCGATTCTAAGTGATCCCCAAAACACAATCTGCTGCGGGGAAAAAAAAAAAGTCCCTGACCTGTTCCAAAAAAACACCAGCTTAAAAACGCATAGATGTGAACGTGTACCATAGGAAACCACATATTAAAGGGACTGTATCGGGATTCTTCTAACTGCAAAACGCACTAAAAAATGCATAGGTGTGAACCTAGTGTTAAAGTGTATCTAAACCATAAATGGAATATATTGCAGCTTACTAGTCCGTAGCATGGTGGCCACATTCATTTTTTTTTTTTTTTCCAAGCTTCATTTGCTTTATTTGTATCTGGTAATCCTACACATAACACTTTCCCTGGGCCTGGGTGGCTACATCACTCCTCCACTGTATCTATGGAGGAAGCCATAGTTGTCACCCTAGGCTGCTCTCATGGTATGGACTATGTCTGTATCTCCCTATATACAATACATGGGGGGAGGGGGGCAGAGCATTTGGTAGTTTACAGAAGATAGCTAGGAAGGAAGCTGCAATATATTGCAGTTTTGTTCTTGGATTTAGTTATCCTTTAATTCAGCCTGGAAATGTGAATAGACGTGAACTGCCTCCCGGAATGGATCCTGATGTCATGCACAGTCCTAGCCCAAATCTGTTTATTTCGCCTTTATATCAAACTGGTAATACTGGCAGAATTCAGGAAGATATCAGGGGATTCAAAGGTTGGGTTACATTTATATAAAGCCCCGATACTACTTGGAAGAAGATTTATTTATAACGCCTTCCTGAAACCCCCACCTAACACACGCTTATACTGGATGTCCAACATTACGGCTCTATGGATGTCAACAAACCGTTATTATTTATCGGTGAGGTTGCGGCGTCTGTCCCACATGTGCTGGAATGCTGCACATTCATTTCATGGCCTCATTTATCTTAGTTGCGAAATTGGCTGATGCACTTTGTGATGTATAAATTAGCAAAAAACAACACACACACAACACACTTCATATAACACTGGTGGGGTGGAACAGGAGCCTTTAAAAAAGCACTTATCCTTTTTTTCCCCCTTCCCCCGACCTAACCCAACCTCCGCTCCCCCTCCACTAATGCACATTTACCTCCATCTGACAGCTGCAGCCTCCAATGTTTGTTTCCTCCTCCACAGATGTATACTTACCTCAATCCAAAGGCCATGGCCTCTGGCATTTGTTTACATCCAGGGTTGCACGTCTCGTTGTCCTGGTCATTACAGCCTCGTAGACTTCCATAGGGCCGTGTTCCAAGGCTGGAGAACAGAAGGCAGATGGCTACAAATAAGTCTCCTTCAATCCAAAGGCCACGGCCTCCAGAGTTTGTTTACATCCTCCAGAGTTTGTTTACATCCAGGGTGCAAGTCTCACTGTCCTGGTCGCGCCTGCACATTACAGCCCCATAGACTTCTTTGGGACCATTTCCGTTCATCTCCGGCCTTGGGACACAGCCTGAAGAAGTCTATGATGCTGTAATGAGCAGACATGGTCAGGACAGTGAGACTTGCACCCCTTGCAAACATTGGAGGCTCCTGGAGGTAAGTATACATCTGTGGAGGAGGGTGGGTGGGTTAGGTCAGGGTAAAGAGATGGGAGTGAATTGACACGATAGAGAATAAGGGTTTCTTTGCTCTGTCTATGCATTAGGACTTCATAGGGCAAGACTGGCCAGTGCAGCCCAACGCCTCTGGTCTGAATGGGCCCTTAAGAAGGATAAAAAGGGCATTTTTCCCTGGTCAGCCAGACCCCGGCTACCACAAAACACAAGTGATGGAGATTGGATTATGTGCCGGTACAGGAGGGTACATCTCTACTGCTCAGGGGTGAATTAAACAAGACAATTCCCCATCTCGGTTCACGTGGCCTATGTCATTATAAATAAATCTCAATCTATAAAAATGCATTCAATATCATTCCTAATTAATGCGCCTGAAAGGCCAAGTCTATTTTTACATTCACTTTTAATTACCAGGCAGCCTACCAATGATAAAATGAAAAAAAAAAAAAAAAAACAGCTACAGTTTCCGACACCTACCTCCTCTTCAAAACTGAATGGGTTATTTTACAAGGTGATTGTTTACAATCACTCTAAAGCAGGGCTCAAGTCCTGCGGGAACGCGTGGGAACAGAGTTCCTGTACTTTTTCCACAACAGGAACTCAGTTCCCATTAGCAGCCGTGTCCTGCAAGACTTTGAGGTATGTGAGCTGTGTGGCAGGCGCTACATCAGCAGCCGCTGACACAGCTCGCAATAGTAAGTTCTGCACACCTGACCATTCAGGCATTGTCAGTAGGGGGCCCCATGACAGCTTCCTCTTCAATCTACCTGTCAATCACATCTAGCTGATTGGTAGATCAGGTCCCTGCTGCTAAGAGATTGTATTTGATCAGACCTCTCGTGATGTGCTCCTCCCCGCCGGCACCATCCTGATTTTCTGTCTCATCTCCCCCAGCCCCCCCAGTCTCCTGCATACTTGCTCTGTGTGTCCTGCTGAATTCCCCCCCTCCTCTATCTTCAGTGCCATATGATGAGAGAACCCAGAGGAGGAGCACAGCTATTCTGCTCACAGGACATGCAGGGAGAGAGGTGAGCTGAGGGAGGAACATCAGTTTGGGGTGGTAAGCTGAGCACAATACCTGGCAAAGTTTAATGCCAGGAGGGAAGTTTATGTGGAAATATGTGAAGGGTTAGAATAGCAGCGAGTGTGTGTTGGAGCCCCTGCAGAGTTTGCAGCCCCCCCAAGCTAACATACATCTCCTAAGCAGGAACACATCACTATCTCCCCAAGCATTTTGTCCAGATAATGTGCACTTCATTTATGACCTTTCCGTTTAACCCTGTGTTATCCAAACTCTGTTCAATGAAAAGTGTAAACTCACCACATAAACACTCTATATACAAAATAACATTCCCAATAAAGATCAGAACATGATGTTGACATTTGCATGGAAGCACAATGAATGAATGCTGATTATTCAGAGAATTACCATATTTATGTTTATTGAGGATTGTTTTTGTTTTTTTTATGTACTAACAGTTAAGCTTCATACACACAATTCGAAAATTGGATGAAAAATACCACTTTTGAAGCGTTCATGCATATGAGCGTATCATTTGTTTTTATTTATTTTTGGTGGGCGAGTGGATCTTGGGTGGGAGTTCCCACACTTTTTTCCCCAGAACTTGACTCCTGCTTTAAAGTGTAAGGTCACTTTTACAGAAAAATCTGTAAGGTGAACTTACATAGCACAGGCAAAACATGCAAACTCCATGCAGATAATGTCCTGATTGGGATTCAACCTTAGTATCCCAGTGCAACAAGGCAGAAGTTGTAACAACTAATGCCGGATACACACAATCTGAATTTTCGTCGGAAAAAGCTATGATGGTTTTTCCGACGGAATTCCGCTCAAGCTTGGCTTGCATACACACGGTCACACAAAAGTTTGCTGAACTTTCGACCGACAAGAACGCGGTGACGTACAACACTACAATGAGCCGAGAAAATTAAGTTCAATGCTTCCGAGCATGCGCCAAATTGTTTCCGAGCATGCGTAGGAATTTTGCGCATTGGAACTGCATACACACGATCAGAATTTTCCGTCAGAAAAATTGAGAACCTGCTCTCAATCTTTAGCTGGCGGAAATTCGGCCAGCAAAATTCTGATGGAGCGTACACACGGTCAAATTTTCCAGCAAAAAGCTCTCGTCGGTCTTTTGCTGGCCGAGTTTCCAATTGCGTGTACGTGGCATGAGACAGTTGGGTTGATTTACTAAAACTGTAGAGTGCAAAATCTGGTGCAGCTCTACATAGAAACCAATCCACTTCCAGATTTTTTTTTTTTCTCAAAGCTTAATTTAACAAGCTGAAGTTAGAAGATGATTGGCTACCATGCACAGCTGCACCATATTTTGCACTCTCCAGTTTTAGTAAATCTACCCCACTGTACTATAGCAGAGGCCTGCACTCACGGTACCATAATGGAGTATAAAAGCACAATGGTACAATGCTCATGTAGGGCCGGCTCCTAAAGAGCACTTTTTTGTAAATTTAGTTTTTCCTAAGACCATAGTTGGGTTTTAGGGTTAATTTCAGTAAATGATGGTTTCGGCATCAGTTTGGCTGGACTGTACTATGTACTGCCTGGTCATGGGTGTAGGTGTCACCTTTTGCAGGCATTGGAACGCAGTCTGGTTGGACGCATTGGGTACCAATCTCTCTCTCGGAGCCAATCAGTGGGTGCGTTGTCTCGCTGTGTATTTTGGGAGAGGGTACTTAAGTTGCTGAGATCACGTGGTTCTGGGTTCCGGTCCAGAAGTATGTTCTGACTCCCTGGTCCTGGTCCTCCTGACCAGCCCCCAGAGGCCCTCATGGCTTGGGGTGCGGATCCATCCGTTTCCAAATCTCGGGGCTGGCTAGCCCGAGGCGCAGTAACTGGAAGGAGGGTTCCAAGGTGGTCCGGTGCCTTCTCGGGTTTGGAGAGGTCCAACCAGGGGAGGACTCTTCAGAAGAGGGCCACGCACGAGGCTGACTGCTCGGTAAGAGCCTGGAAGCTAAGCTGAAAGGACACCAAATGAATCCGCGGTATCCTTACGGTATCGCCGGACCGGCTGCAAGATACTGGTACCGTAAGCGAGTTCCTAATTTCATCTTTCAGTTGCAACTCAGTTCTGTGAGAGACTTTCTGTTCTATTCTAAAGTTCTACAATTAAGTCTGTGGCAGAGACTTTGCTATACTTAAATCACCTGTCGGCTGCTAAATTCACTAAAGGGGATTTATCCGATAGATGAGATACCCAGTCGCGAATGGATTCCCTGTATTGCCTAGAGAGAGACATTATAGGTGTCAGCAGTTCCAAGAGTACCTGAGCTTTACTACCCATACCCTCAATTCCCTACTGAGAGACTGTGTTCTGTTCAACGTGTTGTGCAAATAGAAATTCCTAAAGGGATTCAAGTGTCGGTCTCTACAGTTTATTGGGCCATCGACCTTGGGATACCCCTAGACGAGCACAAGGTGGAGAAGGTAACAGTAAGCCCAAACAAAACCAGACGCTCCTTCGGGGGTCAGTGCTACACTCACTACACCACTGAGAAAAGCCCAGCGAGGGGCATAAAGAAAGAGTACCCTGCATGTCATGTGACAGGTTTAAAAGATAAAAGGTAAGTATCCAAAAAAAAAAAAAAAAAAAGATTTGCCACACAGCCCTCTGGGAGATGCCCACATATATCGGTCCTTGAATGAATAGATCTTCCCGCTCGGTTGTTTGATTTCAGAGCACAGAAAAGCCAATGCTGACCCATGCGCAGCCCATTTATCAGCAGAGACTAAAACAAACATTTATAAAACGCCGCCTGTGTTTACTGAACTGCAAATGTCACAATTAAGATCACAGCGACAAGGAATTCCAATTTTCTTCTTTTTAATTAAATGCCTTTGTAAGTAGCAGAGAAATCACATGGTCCAGACCGCTGCGGAGAGCTCACATAGATCATTGCATTCCTTGCATCTGTACAGGGCTCAGCATCGGCAGACGGGCAGTTCACCTGAAACCAGAGATTCGTCCATGGTGTGCGGACGGCGACGGAGAGAGGAGATACTGGTTTATGGTAAGCTCTAAGGGAGCAGCCCATCCGTTAAGGGGGGGCAGGGGCACTGCCCCCCCCCCGTCCATCATCGCCTCCCCTATCCATGCATCCGGCCCCTTTCAGGACACCGGCACATGGATTCCAATGCGGAGGGGCTGTTTTTGGGAAGCACCGATTAGAGCAAGAGGCTCTAATAGGATTCAATATAGGGCAAGGTCAGTTTGCAGAAAGTGATCCTCCTCCCGGCCAATCAGGAAGCAGGTTTTGACACCGGTCAACCGATCGGCCGAAAAGGACAAGCGATCCTATTGGATGCCTAGGAGGAGGAGGGGAGGAGCTGGAAGCTGCCATGGAGGAGCAGACATGGAGCTGTGTCATCGCTCCAGGCTGCCCACCACCTGCCACGTTGGGGTAAGTGCTGGACCGACTGGCAAACAGCGGGGGGGGGGGGGGTGTTTGTTTGCCGCCCCCCTCAGAAGCCACCACTGCTGTAATGTCTGCCTTCATTTTGTGAGGCGCTGAGCAAACTGTTGGTGTTGTATAAATCCTGTATAAGAACAATAATAACCACTTCCCACCCATGGTACGTAGTTGTACATCCTAGGGTTTTGCCTGCACCTACAGGCATCATCCTGGCATCATTCTTTTCAGCTAGCGATTCCCTTTCAGGCAAAAGTGATCCGAGTGGTTAATTAGCCCCTCAATCACTTCTGCGGGTGGCAGAAGGGGTTCCCACCCTTCCTCCTGCTGCCATATCTCCCAGGCTCTCCTGTCCCATCGTGGAGGCCGTGAGCGAAGCAGCCAGCGGCAATGGCTGCCCTATCCAGAGAGAGAGAGGAACTGATGATCGTTCCCCTCTCACTCTATTCCCTACTGAGAGACTGTGTTCTGTTCAATGTGTTTTGCAAATAGAAATTCCTAAAGGGATTCAAGTGTCGGTCTCTACAGTTTATTGGGCCATCAACCTCGGGAAACCCCTAGACGAGCACAAGGTGGAGAAGGTAACGGTAAGCCCAACAAAACTTATACAACACCAACAGTTTGCTCTATATCCTAGAAACCGGGAGCGACTAGTAGTTCATCACTTCCGGTTCCGCCCCTTTGTTTATTTGGCCACCAGCGACTAGGAAAGCAGCCGATCGGACCGATATCTCGGTCTGATCGGCTGCATGGGGGAGCCAGAGGAAAGAAATCCCTCCATAAAGAGGGCCTGTCATGGCCCGTGCTTTCACAGGGTTGTTGTTCGTCCCTTGTGATAGCAATAAAGTTAGTACAAAAAATAAAATTACTAAATAAATAAATATATAAAGTGCCCCTGTCCAACTACAAATGCGAACCCATGTGTTATTCCCGCATGCATATGTAAACAGTGATCACACCACACATGGGGGGTATTGTTGCGATTGTCAGAGCGAGAGCAATAATTCTAGCACCAGACCTCCTCTGTGTCTCTAAACTGGTAACCCGTAAAGGCGCTTAAAGCATCGCCTATGGAGAACTTTCAGCAGCAAAGTTTGCTGCCATTCCACGGGCAGGCACAATTTTAAAGCGTGATTTGTTAGGTATCTATTTACTCGGTGCAACATCATCTTTCACAATATACAAAAAAAATGGGCAAACTTAAATGTTTTTTTTTTAATTCATGAAATTGCCCCCCCCCCCCCCCCCCAAAAAAAAAAAAATGCATTTAAAAAACTGAAAACGAAATACTGTTTGACATAAAAAATTTGCAACACTCACTTTTTTATTCTATAGGGTCTCTGCTAAAAAAAAAAAAAAAATAACAATAAATAAATGTAGGAGCAAAGTGTCAGAAATGGGCCGGGAAGTGGATAATATTAATAATAATGGCACTCCACTCTCAATGCATCAATACATCATTGCACAATAATATTACAGATAATAGGAGATGAGGAACGCGATCTGTATTTGCGGCAGACATTCCGGAACCTCTGGTGGAGCCTTGCTGGCAACAGAATGACCAACCAAGCATTCCAGCCAGAGAAGATTAGATTGTAGGACAATTTGGGCAATCAATGAAATCAATACAAAAATCAATGTACATGCAACAGTCAGGAGACACAATAACGCTAACAAATTCATTAACTGCCCTGAAGACACGCGCCATGCTGGCCGCACAGAAAGGCGATGTGTCCATATACTCTGTGCAAACCTGTCTGATTCCCCAGAGCAACTAATAACAACCCCTGAGGGGATGAGAGACGATTTCTGGATTAAATTGGATGTAAACCCAACCAGTAAAATCGTATATACGCTTTAGCATGATGAAGTAGAACTAAAGGCAAAACATTTTTTCAGTTTGGATAGAGCAAGGGATGGTTATAACCCCTGTCAAGTTTTTTTTTTCTCCCAATCTGTGACCCATTGGGGAGATTCCCCTTCACTTCCTGTCCAATAACCAAAAACAGGAAGTGGGAGGAGATCCCCTCCCAAGTGAGGTTGTCGCCAGAACATTGGAAAATTTCTCCTCTATTTCTGTTCTGCCGACAACCCAAAATTTGGGATTTTCTCTTCCTTTCGTTCAACGGGACAAAAAGAGAGGGTAAAAATCCCTAATCCCTACTGTCTGTACCTAAGGGCACAGACAGTAATACAAACCTGACAGGGGGGGGGGGGGGGGTTAATTCCTCCCCACTCTATCCACACAAACATTTTACCTTTAGTTCCACTTTAGGCCGGGTTCACATCATGGGGTCCGATGCGTCGCTGTTCACCGATTCAGGCGGAAATACGGTACAAATTTTTGCCTAAATTAGCACCTGAATCAGAACCAAAGACACACACAGGGCCCTGCGGACCGCGGCTGCCCCAGAGCTGTGTGAACCGGCTCCATTGAGAGCCGGGCACAGTCTCCTGTCATGTGATGCGGGCAAACCCACATCCAATTCACATATGTGTGAACCCGGCCTCACTGTTATTTCAGTGTCCTCAAATCTGCAAATTTTGTTAAAAAAAAAAATCCCCGCAATGGAGATGGAGGACCTCCTTGTTAGAGAGTGACAACCAGGGGTGGCCCGTCCATTAGGGGTGCCGCCCCCTCTCTCCAGGCTGCCACCTATATGCAGTGGATAGATTCATGCATAGCACAAATCTATCCAGGCCGCCGCAGCCACCCCCTATTCATGCATGCATGAATTACAGCGGCGAGATTTTTTTTTGAAGCGCCTGATTAAGGTCAGGAGCTCTAATAGGCTTCAAAATAGGGTGCGTTACAACAGCAAATTAATATTCACTGTTGAAACACTGATCCTCAATCTGGCCAATCGAGAAACGGTTCCTGTCACCCGATTGGCTGAAAGAACAGGCGATCCTTTTGGATACCTAGGAGGAGGGGAGCAGAAACACAGCGAAAGCGAGGAGGAGAAAAGCCGCCGACTGATGCCTGAATGCCTGGTCCCCGCCAACGCACTTCTCAGATGCCTTATCCCCGCCCCCCCCGCTCCTCGGATGCCCACCTCCTAGATGGGGTAACTGCCGCTGGGCCGACTGGCAGACAGCAGGGGGGCTGGGGGGGTTCGGTTATTTGCTGCCCACCCCCCCCCCAACAAAAAAACACCAGCCGCAACTGGTGACAACGTTATGTCCCTGTCTCCTCAGAGTGCTGATGGTTGACACCTTGGCAACCAGACCTTGGGGTTGATTTACTAAAACTGGAGAGTGCAGCTCTGCATAGAGACCAATCCAGATTTTATTGTCAAAGCAGTAAGGGTGAGGTCACCTTTACAGAAAAAAAAATAATAATCTGTAAGGTGAACTTACACAGGACGCCCTCCTCACGCCCCCCGACCCGCTGACCTGGAGCGCGTAACATGTGCTAGAATAAAGAGAGTTTGATGTTGTTGTTTACCCTACACAGATACGGCTGATGACTGGGTGGGCTAAAGGGTCTTGGGTAGTGCTGGTTCTGGACAAAGGAAGCATTTAAGGTGGACATAGACCAGTTGAGGACAGGGGTTCGTCACAGCAGCCAATCAGCTTCTAACCTGTGAACGTTTTCTGAAAGTCACGTTCACCGCTTTGTAAATACGCCCCTAAGTGTACATTTATATCCACTGTAAGATTTCTTAGTGATGTGTTTTAAATGATTTCTATTCCCTTCATTGATTTCCGAGAACTGTCCTCAAAGGTCCAACCAGGTCAAATCTTTTGTTTGCTTGAGGCCTTTGTGCTTTCTTCCAGGAGCTCTATGTATGAGCAGCCGCATCAAATAAGGAATCATCAGATCTCTTGAAACGTGTATTCCTATAAAAGTTTTCTCAAATTGCTTATCAGAGGTCGCAGTAGAGGTTCTTTGTTTTAAAAAGTTCCACCAATCAGCATCTGTAATAATCCATATGGCCATTGTTCAATTATTATATTATAAGAATGGAGCCGTGCCTCTCCTTTGTATTCTCTCCCTGATCAGAACTGCTTTCCAAATCAGAGCAGTCAGCTTGGAAAGTCCATGTTACCTCCTGCCATGGCTCAGTGTTGATAACCAGCTCATCTATGGTGATGGGGGTCACTTTGAGTCACGACCCCAAGGTCACTGCACTTTGTACACTTTTTTTTTCCCCCGCACCTGCCTCTTGGACCGTGCCTTTTGGCCAGGACCAGAGGAATTTTTTATTCCTGGCCTCAGGGCCGACCATGCACCATATGCACATTCTCCACTTCCCATTCCTCCACCTTTATGTTGTTTGTCTTGTGTTGTCACTTTATGTATTTATTTTCTTTGGTTGTCGGGTTTGTACACTTTTTCCCATTTGATGAGTAGGGTGTAGGTCCTCGGGCCTGCCATGAAATTCTTGGGAGGGGGTGGACATTGTTTATCAGCGCAGCCTCCCCTCGGATACCCACACAGGACCACCAGGGAAGCAGCCAGGACCACCACCAGGGAAGCCCCCAGCATGTGGATGGCCAGGTAGTGAGTGAGTGACTTGTATAGCGCTACCTATGCGAACTGAATCGCCTCAGGGCGCTTTCTTGCAACCAGAGTCCATCTGCGGCTTTGCATGGTCCTTTACCCCGTAAGGTCCTGACACGCTTACAAACACATACAACATTGACATACACATACACATATTAAGGCCATTTTTTTTTTTTTTTTTTGGACAAGGTCTAATTAATTCTATTCATCCACATGTGAAAATTGATGCCCAGCAAATGCCAATCAGTGCCCACAAATGGGCACTGACTGGCACTTCTGTGGCACAATAAAAAAACAGTGATGCTCAGCAATGCCACCCATCAGTGCCACCCATCAGTGTCCATCAGTGCCACCCATCAGTGCCCATCCGTGCCACCCATAAGTATCCATCAGTGCCACCCATAAGTACCCATCAGTGCCACCTACGAGTGGCCAACAGTGCCGCCTATCAGTGCCCATCAGTGCAGCCATATCGGTGCCTGTCATTGAAGAAGAAAACATTTTTATTATTATTATTTATTATTATTTATTATTTACAAAAAAAATTAAGAGAAACAAAGAAAAACTTTAATTTTTTTTCAAATTTTTCAGTCTTTTTTTATTTGTTGCACAAAAAAAAGAAAACAAATGCACAGGTGATCAAATACCACCAAAAGAAAGCTCTATTTGTGGGAACAAAATGATAAAAAAAAAGTTTGGGTACATATAACAATATATACGTATAAGTGTCTGGTATTGAAGTGGTTAAGGGGGCAAATCCTTCCGGGGCTGAAGTGGTTAAATACCGGTGTTGGTTTATAACAAGAACATATGAAACATCCAAAGATCTGCCCCCCCTTTCTTCAGGACTACTAATCAAATACAAGGACGGCTATAAACATACAAAATCCTACACCGATCAAATCACCTTACAATTCATCAATACACAAACAAAGCCAATCACATGACCCGATTCACGATAATTAGAAATCCTGAAGGAAACTATTATATTATGGCTGATGAAATTCACACCAAAAAAAAAATGATTGTGAAGTATCAAAAGAACGGATGAGCTGGTATAGAATGAAAGATTTGATCAAATTCATAATAAACTATATAATATATCCATTTAGGCCGGGTTCACACTATACACTATAGCAGTGATGGCGAACCTTGGCACCCCAGATGTTTTGGAACTACATTTCCCATTAGGCTCACCTACACTGCAGAGAACACGAGCATCATGGGAAATGTAGTTCCAAAACATCTGGGGTGCCATGGTTCACCATCACTGCACTATAGGTATCTCGGCCGGGTTCACACCATCGCCCCACGCGGCTCCCAGCAGGAGGTCCGGTGCGTCCCCGTTCACCGTTTCAGGTCTGATTTCAGCATAAATTTTGGGCTGAATTTGGACCTGAAATAGGCAAAAAAAAGACGCACAGGACCCCCTGTGCAAATTCACAGCGCAGATATGACTCCATAGAGAGCTGGTCCTAATCTCCTGCTATTGCGAACTGGATGCGGGGGAAACCCTCATCCAATTCACAATCGTGAGAAAACTGACAGGGTAAAAAGCAATCTTATGGAATAAAAATGATCATATAAACACCAATTCATAATGAGGACCCCGGAATGTCAGAATAAGCCATACACAGAAGAACCCTTTGAAGTCAGAGATTTCTATGTAAGTGAATGGAATTACTGGATGTATCTACTATATGGAAGAACATTGGTTACATTTGGACTCTGTGCTCCCGAATTCCTGGAAGTAGATGGTGTCACTGTGTGTGTGTATATATATATATATATATATATATATATATATATATATATATAGAGAGAGAGAGAGAGAGAGAGAGAGAGGGAGAGAGATTTATACAGCTAATACAAAAGGAATTATTAATAAATAACAGTGTTAGTGCAAGCAGAATACGCTCAGAGTCCACCTCAAAGTTCCGAGATTCATTAGAGGGGTTGTAAAGCCTTCCGGTTGTAGTGCACCAGCCCCCCCCCCTCCCCCCCGATTTTTCTCACCTGAGCCCGTTCGTTCCCACGCCGGAGACACACATACCCTCTCTGGCCTTTGTCTTGGCTCTTGATTGGATAGATTGATAGTCGTGTTGCCATTGGCTCCCGCTGCTATCAATCAAATTCAAATGTGCGTAAATACATACAAAAAAAAAAAAACTGCAAAAAAAGAAAAATATGCTCAAACAGGAGCATCGTCTGCAAGAGGCCTTATAGCAGTGATGGTGAACCTCGGCACCCCAGATGTTTTGGAACTACATTTCCCATGATGCTCACCTACACTGCAGAGTGCATGGGCAACATGGGAAATGTAGTTCCGAAAAACATCTGGGGTGCCAAGGTTCACCATCACTGACTTATAGTGTCAACGCGCAACCAATATGTACCGTACATGTGATCCAGCTAGATGACATCACTGCCACAAACCCTACACTCCACCTAGTGGCCAATAAAGAATATTTCCTAAGTGGATCTCACTACCAGCATGATACTAGCAAGGGCTGGGACAAGGGGTGGGCAGGACGGAGCGGCTGCCCTGGGCACTGTGGTATCATGTGAGGTGGGGGCACCACCAGGCGATTGGGGCGATCTGTGTTGAGAAGGGGAAATTGGTGGGGCAGCAGAGGGTAAGAATTGTACTAGCAGGGCAAATGTAGGGAGATGTGCTATGAGCGGTGATTGGGGGGGGGGGGGGATTTGTGCTGGGATGGGGAAGAGGATCTGTGCTAGGAGGGGGAATTTGGGGGGGGGGGATGTACTATAAAAGTAATATGGTAGATGGAAAATATGTATTTTTGGGGAGGATTTGTGCCAGGAAGGGAAATTTGTGTGTTGTATTAGGATCGAGGATTGGGGTGGGAGGATTTTTCTGGAAAGATGAACTTACCCTTTAATGTCAGAATACACCCAGATTCCTGACCGCCAGCTGGCACGGCCTGTCAGCGCACTGCTGAGAGCCTGACCCAGCCGCTCCTGCCACCCTCCCCAGCCCGGCTCTCCAGTGAGAGTCACAGTCACTGGCTCTCTGCTCACTGAAGGCTGAGAATGGAGTGATCAGCGGTCTTTGATCACTCGGTTCTTGATCTTAACAGCAGTGGAGGACAGTTGTGGCATCAGATCTACCTAGGAGAGTATGTATGTTTCTTTTACAGTTCATTTTTCTTAGGAAAGTAGTCACAATTAAAGCTCCTACCAGCATGCTGCACAGAAGGACCCTTGCTGTCCGTGTGGAAGCAGTGATCTCTCTGCACAGGACTGACATGCTCTCTGCTGAGTCAGACCTACAGCTGGGAATATTGGGGTTGATTTACTAAAGGCAAATAGACTCTGCACTTTGTAAAGCGCAGTTGCTCCAGAGCTTAGTAAGGTTTTTTTTTTTTTTTTTTTTAACCTTAATGCATAGAATGCACCTCCTGCCTTTAGAACGACTTTGAATGAGATTTCTAGGTTACCATCTGCCCTACAACGCGGTGACCTAGCTGCATACAAGAGAGAAATGTGCTTTAAAAAAAAGACTCCTATCAGCTATCTTATATTTATGACCAGTTTTAATAAAGGACCCCCCGGGCACAATAAACTGATATCACCAGGATGGGAATAAGGGAGTTAATCGCAAGCCCTGGATGCGCCGGCGATGGAGGACGCTAATGAGTTTTATTAATGGCTTTCATAAAGAAAAGATTATCAGCAATCGCAGAGACCGATATCTCCATTAGACAGCAGGTCAATATGTGAAATTAGCGCACACGCCAGGGACTGCTTGAACTTCCCTGCGACTAATGTACTCAATGCTTCTTCCTACCCACACACAGAGATAAGGGTTCTCTTCACAGGTCTATTATCAAAGGGGCAAAAAAAATAAAATAATTTACGCTGAGCCCACCAAGATCCTTAGAAGGAATGGAGCTTAGATTGTCAGGTCATATAGACGAAATCTAATTTCAGTCTCTATTAGAGCTACAGTAGGTGACTTGGATAACAACACACGTCCACCCATAGGGGTGCATAGCCTATTGCATTAGGGTGTGCACCCCAAAGCGTAAACATACCTGGGTGTATATATATATATATATATATATATATATATATATATATATATATAGGTAGACACCCTAAGCCCTCGTACACACGGTCGGACATTTCGACAACAAAATCCGTCGGATTTTGTCCGAAACCGGTGTTGCATACACACGGTCGGACAAAGTTGTCAGAAAATCCGATAGTTCTGAACGTGATGACGTTATTCCGACGGGACTATGTTCAGGCTAGTAGCCAATAGCTTTGGTCTAGGAATTTGATCTGAACCATGCGTGGCACTTTGTCCGATCGGAATTCTCTACACACAATCGGAATTCTCTACACACAATCGGACAAAGCCCTTGTACACACGGTCGGAGATTCCGACAACCAAATCCATCGGATTTTGTCCGAAACTGTTGCATACACACGGTCGGACAAAGTTGTCGGAAAATCTGATCTTTCAGAACGTGATGACGTAATTTCGTTACGATGGGACTACGTTCAGGCTAGTAGCCAATAGCTTTGATGTAGGAATTTGATCTGAGCATGCGTGGCACTTTGTCCGATCGGAATTCTCTACACATGATCGGAGTATGTCCTATCGGAGCAAGTTGGGAAATTTGGTCCGACGGATATTCCGATGGAAACAGTCCGATGCAGACCACACACAGTCGGAATATACGACAAAACGCTCTGATCGGACACATTGCGTCGGAATCTCCGACCGTGTGTACAAGGGCAAAGTCCGCTCGGATCCTGTTGTCGGAAAGTTTTATAGCCCAGCTCTAAAACTTTGTCCGTCGGATATTCCGACGGAAACAGTCTGATGGAGCCCACACACAGTCGCATTATCCGACAACACGGTCTGATCGGACATTTTCCGTCCGAATGTCCGACCGTGTGTACAAGGGCTAAGACAGAAATTGTGTTATTTGTGGAAATAAAGAGAAAAAAAAAATAAATGAAAGCAAATGCAGACACCACACTTTCACCATTCACACCTGGGCGATTTAGAATCACGTCAAAACGCGGGACACGGTTGCAACTCCATTATTTCTCAACGGCACCCCAAACGCTGTTTGATTTTGCCGCAAATGTCACATGACAAATGGGGGCAAAATTGCGCAAAAAAAAAAAAATAATTAATGGCAGGAAGCGTGTCACCCAAAATAAGTTCTGGAACTTCATTTGGGGCGATGCGTGTCCCGCAATTTTCTTTGCGTGATTTGTCGTGTGACAATCGCGAGCAATATCTCACCGCGTTTGGAGCGCCATTAAGAAATATTGATATCACAAACGCTCCCTGTGTTTTGCCACAACTCTGAATCGTAGCGTTTCCGCCCATGATTCAAATGGCCCAGGTGTGAATGGAGCCTAAAGCCTCATACACAAGACCGGATTTTCCGCAGACAAAGCGCCAGACGTTTGTCCGAAGGGCGTGTGCCTGGATTTTTGTCTTGCATACAAACGGCACACAATTGTCGGCCATCAAACACGAACGTAGTGACGTACTAGACGTACTACGAGCCGATAAAGAGGAAGTTCAATTGTCAGGCGCCACTCTTTGTGCTCCTTCTACAAATTTTGTGTTAGTGGAAGTTTGGTGAGTGATTCACACATTTTATTTTGCACTTTTCAGTTTGTTTTTGAACGGCCGTTTGTCAACCAGCCATGTTGCAGAATCTGAGGAGGTAACGTGTTATTTATTATTGGCCTTGGAGTTATTGCTTTGACCCAGTTCCAGTCCAGGGAACAGGAGGAGTTCTTGGACCAAAAATTGGTTGCTTTATTCATCGTGACCAATTACGCCTTTGCTGCGGGAGCTCCAGGAGAATAATCCGGATGATTTTCGGAATTAATTACGCATGACGGGGCCCTGATTTCACCAACTCTTGGCATTGTTGAGAAGCAGAACACATGCATGAGGCTTTTATTTTATTTTTTTGGTTGAATGATGATTTGATTTGTTATATTTTCTATATTTTTGGATGCATAGAATGCACTTTCGCAGATAGCATCTCAAATTGTATTTGTTTTCTTTTTTTTTTTATGCACAATAAAAAAAATAAAAAAATGTGGAGAATAATACTTGGCTATGTGTTTTGGGAGTAGGCCAGCACATTTTCAAAATACAATGTCAAATTAACAAGGGACACCAACATAGTTGTATCTTTGAGATTAAAAACTACAGGATAATAGTTTTGTGCTAACTTGGCAAAAAAAACAAAAAAAAAAACAAGCATAATAATATTATTCTTGATCTCACTAGAAAAATAAAGGCTTTGAAAATACGTTTGGCAGAACTCCATCAGTATCACCAGCAAAGCAGCTTCATTATTATCCCATTAAAGAAGAAGAGAATTGTGCGTTGCATTTCCAGATTTCATAATTTGCCGCGTCACAAATGTTAATTCTCCATTACGAACGCCAGTTTACAAGACCGACCGCTTCCGGCTCATCCTTGTTTCCAATCATGCGTTCGTACTGTGGACTTTTGTCTGACGGACTTGTGTACACACAATTGGAAAATCTGACAACAGACCATTGTCCATGGAAAACTTATAAGCCTGCCATCCAAAATTTGCCCACGGAAAATGGCCAACAGCCTGTCATCACACAATTCCCGGTGGAAAATCTGATCGTGTGTACGAGGCCTAAGGGATTGGCATGCTGCAATACATTACATATTTTGCTTGCAGTGGAACTAAACCCTCCTTGTCCTTTACAGTCAAGCAAGTGGCCATCTTGGTCTTTGTTTGATCTGCCATGGTGCCGCACATGTGATCAGTTATGGCACCAGCCATTTGATGGTTTGACAGTTTGGTTGACAGCACAAGCAAATGTGACAGTTACATTCACAACATGCCTTGAATGTACCTGTATTGGAAAACAGATCTGTTTTAATAGCGCATAAATGTTGTGGTGTCTTGATTTTTAAAGTGGTTGTAAACCCATATAAACCACTTTGACCTATAGGTAAGCCTAGATTAAGGCTTACCTGTAGGTCCAAGAAATATCTCCTAAACCTACACGGTTTAGGAGATATTTACAAAAAGACAGGCACCACTGTCTACGGCACATGCTCCGTAGACAGCGGCACACAGGGCATGCCGCTGGGAACGGCGATATGCCGTTAGTGGCGGCTCCCGTGCGCATGCGTGGGAGTGACGTCACCGCTGCTCCAGCACTGAGTGGCCGGAGCAGCGATACCCAGAAGAAGATGGACGCTCCGTGCTACAGGGGACAGCTGGCTCCTGTGTCAGGTAAGTGACACATAATGGGCTTCTATGCGATGCGATGCGATGCATAGTAGCCCATTATGCTTTACCTTTGCAGCGAGACAAAGAGGAAGTAAACCCACCAGGGTTAACTTCCTCTTTAATGGTGTGTCTTAATGCAATGCATGTTAACACATGGCAAACATAATATGCATTAAACTGTTAATGGACCCTTAGAATGATGACTACCAACCCCTTGAAGAGAAATAGTCCGAAGGAATACGGCTTCTGTTTAGAAACTCATAATTTTCTTTGACTCCAGTGCCATGGCTGCTCCCTATATTAAATGTCTATATGTAAAACTATGAATTAACTGAAATAGGAAAAAAAGAAAGATAAAACGTGAATTTAAAACCATATAAAAATGTAAATGAAGCTGCACAAAAGTCATTATAGTTACTGTTTAGGATGAAAAAAAAAACAATGACAAAGCCTCTATCCTGAGGGGTAGATGTTATCCTGCCTGCGAGTGATTTCCTGTCAGTAATCTTAAAAATAAAATGAATACAAAAGAAAAATTGGTGTCACACAGCAGCATAACAAATAACAAACTGCCATCTCTATAAATAGAATGTCAGATGTATCTTCAGTTCTGCATGGCGAGATATTATAGATCTCCCATACAAAGCTTTCATTTAGTAGATATTTCACGACAAACAATTGATCTGCAGGAATCACTTCTATTAAGCGCCAGCTGTATTCCCACTTAAAGGAACACGTACCAGTCCAACTGAAGGTCATGTGGTGAGAGGTTCAAGGTGACGCGTTGGAGGGGCAGCGGGTCCTCGGGTCAGGAGGGTCACGTCTCTCTATTATCATTCACATCTATCTGCGCTGTGCTTCACCGAGGAGCAAACACAACAAATGCAGCAGATAGGATAGTTATTATGTGTATCACAACAGACACAGAGAAAATTACCTGAAGAAAGAAAATATGTTACCCATTTATATGGCTCTGACATATACCGCAGTGCTTTACAAAGAACACTGAGCCAGTCACCTCAGTCTCTGTACCAGAGGAGCTTACACTCTAATCCCCTCCCCCACAGTCACACATTATTATACATTTACATAGCTCTGACATATACCACAGTGCTGTACAGAGATCACTGAGCCAGTCACATCAGTCTCTGTACCAGAGGAGCTTCTCCACCAGGTGCTGCTGTTTTGCAAGGTGCTGCTGGCTGACTCTGCTTTTGTCTCAGCTGGAGGAAAAATCAACCCTGGGCCTGTCCTGCAGGCTTCTCCCCCAACCACCATGCAGTGAGTGGTGGGAGATGAAGATGGAGGCTCTCCAGAGGCACTGAGGCCTACTCCATGTGCTCAAGCTGCAATGGATCCTGGGCTTGTCCCTATGCAAGGGGAGTCTTTACCAGTCTTCCAGGATAAAGTGGTGAACAGACTTCACCGCATTGCTAAGGAGGAACAGAAACTTGCTGTCATGAAATCAGATCTCAGGAAAACGAAATCCTTGCATAAAGAGAAGGGAAGGGGGCAAAAAATGGGCAACGGGACTTTATATGAAACAAATTACTTAGGGTGAATTAATTAAATCAATATAATATATTAAATTACTAATTTATTGGAAACACATCAAGAGGTAGTACAGTGGGTATATTAATAATAATCAGATAGATGATATACAAAATTAAATAATATAATTAATATATCCTCGCATAGTAATTCTGGAAGCATTAAGAGGGAAGTATCCAAGCTAAAGTCTCTGGAGGAGGCATTGAAAAAGCAGGAGAAGTTGGTCGCCTATCTGAAGGAAAGCAGCAGTGTGTTCAGAGAAAAGTGTGTGAATGAGGAGAAATTCCAACAGATGAAAAAGAGTGCCTGTGCGAATACCAGAGCAACAAAAACAGTATGGATGGGTAAGGAAGTGGCTTCACATGGTGGCCCCAGTACTACCCCTGTCTCAGGATCTGTTGTGTCTAAGTCAGTATCTGCCCCCCTCTCTCCCCAGCAGCCTGGGTCGACTCAGGAGGAAGTTGAGGAAAATGGCGGATTGCTGCAGGCCATTACAGAAATGGAATCTCCCTTCAATAAAAAATATGAAAGCTGGAGATACCACTGACCATAATGTAGAGTCACTGGCCTTGAGGAATTGCCCAGGCCCTGTTATAAGGGAGGGTCTGCGTTTGATTAATCTGGATAGAATATCTTTAAAGTTTCAGGATTTGGCCTGGCTCTCGACCCATGGCAGACCCTGTGAAGGGCAACTTGACACATCACTTTGCAGAGGACTGTGGTTGTCCAAGAGTGGAGTGTGGTAGGGTGTAGGGTGTGATGGATCATTTCTTGCTTCATTGCCCCCTCAATATAGAAGTTTATAAGTGGGTGGGTGGGGATCTGTGTATCCCTTTTCTTTCCTGCTTGAGTTATGCAGAGTGGTCATAAGGGGCCTTTTGAGACACATTTGGATTTTGATTTTTAAACACTTTTTATAGTTAGCTTAGTAGTCCATTACTTCACATGGAATGCACGGTGTCAGGTTTCCACTTGGAAAAAAGTTCTTCCTGTCGAGGTGGTGGTGCATAACATTCTGGGAGAAGTTGGGAAGATTTGGGGTCTTGAGAAGGACAGGTGGTGGCCGGGGGCCTGGACAGAGGCATGGAGGAATGTCAGGTTCCCATAGCTGCTGTCTCTCAGTTTCTGGGTGTGCAGCTTTCTTTATGTCCTTTCACATTCCCTAGATTTTTGGGAAAAGGCTGCATCATGCATGGGTGAAATGTGTAATCGTTTCTTAGCCTCAGGCCAGGTTCACACTATCTTTACAAGCGGCTCACAGCAGGGGTCCGGCGCATCCCCATTCACCATTGCAGGTCCGATTTCAGCACAATTTTTGGCAGAACTTGTACCTGAAATGGACCAAATGACGCACAGGGATCCTGTGCAAATTTGCACCAGAGCCGCAGCGGAGATATGTGAAGTGGCTCCATAGAGAGCTGGTCAAAATCTCCTGCTATTGCGATTTGGATGTGGAGAACACACATCCAATTCATAACAGTGTGAACCCAGTCCAAGGATGTGTTTAGGTGGAGGGAGAGCTTTGTTTTGCATCATTTTGTAGTTGGTTCACACAGGGGCAACACGACTTTTGGAGGCAACTTGGACGTGACTTGACGTGACTTGGACGCGACTTACAACACTACTCCAGGCCAGGCGACTTGCCGTGGCCAATCAGAGAATGAGCTCTCAGGGGGGGGAACTCCTTTTGAGAGCTGATAATTCTCTGAGAGTCGCCTCCGTATAGACAGAGATCCGACTTGGAGGCGACCTCCATTGAAATCAATGGGTACCAGTCGCCTACAAGTCGGATTGAAGTAGTACAGGAACCTTTTCTGAAGTCGGAGCGACTTCAGTAGCGTGCATTAAGACGGCTCTCATTCACTTACATTCATTTCTACATGTTGTGCGACTTGAGGTGACTTGGGGCGACTTGAAGTCTGATCTGAGTCGCCCCTGTGTGAACCGGCACTAATACAATTATGTTTCTTTGTGTATAGTTCTATTTATGCTTTTTGGCAAAAGTCGTTTTTTTTTTTTGTTAACTGCTGATGTAAGCCTGTTTGTTTTTGTTTATTTATGTATATATTACTTTTTATTTATTTTTGTATATATGTAAATACGTTTTAGGGACCGGAAGGAGTTGATACCCTTAATGATTAGGCTGTTTTTTGGCGATACGGCACTGCATCGCTTTAACTGACAATTGCGCGGTCATGCGACGTTGCACCCTAACGAAATGTATGTCTTTTGTTTCCCACAAATAGAGATTTTTTTTTTTTTTTTTTTGTGGTATTTGATCACCGCTTTTTATTTTTTGCACTATAACCAAAAAAAGAGCGACAATTTTGAAAAAAACAAAAAAAAAAAAACAATATTTTTTACTTTTTTCTATAATAAATATCCCCCCCCCCCCCCCCAAAAAGGAAAAAAAAAATTCCTCAGTTTAGGCTGATATGTATTCTTCTACATGTTTTTGGTAAAACAAATTGCAATAAGCGTTTTTTTGCTATAATAAATATCTCCCAAAAAAATAAATAAAAAAAAAGTCTTCATCACTTTAGGCCAATATGTATTCTTCTACATATTTTTAAGTATATATAGATTGGTGTGCAGCAAAAGTTAATACATCTACAAAATAGGGGATAGATTTATGACATTTTTATTATTATTACTTTTTTTTTTACTAGTAATGGCAGCGAGCTGCGATTTTTAGCGGGATATTGCCACATTGCGGCAGACAGATCGGACACTTTTTGGGGACCATTGACATCTATACAGCGATCAGAGCTAAAAAAAGCCAGTGATTACTGTATAAATGTCACTGGCAGGGAAGGGGTTAACACTAGGGGGCGATCAAGGGGTTAAGCGTTCCCTAGGGAAGTGTTTCTAACTGTGGGGGCAGTGTAGTGACTGGAGGAGGAGAGAGATCACTGTTCCTAATCACTAGGAACAGCAGATCTGTCTCTCCTCCTTTGTCAGGACGGGGATCTGTCTGGTTAGATCAGTTCTCCGGGGCTCAGGGAACCCCCTGCTAAAAATTTGAAATCTACAACTCACGATACATTAGTGTGATGGTCAGTGGGAAGAATGGTCCTTACACTTGTGGTCAGTGGGAAGAATTACCTCCTTACAGATGGTTAAAAAGATCAATGGTGTGAGTGGGAACTTGTCTGAGAGGCAGAAATTGCCCAATGCTGATGGAACCCCTACAACCTCTGGAGGAACCCTAGGGTACCATGGAACCATGGTTGAGAATCAGGTTTAGATGGACATATCCCTGTTCTCTCTCTCTCAGGAGTGATCGCGGGTGGCCGGCAGACATCGTGGCCGCTGGCTCCGGCATCGTGCTGTGCGTGCCCCCTAGAGGTCTTAAAGCGGCCGACGTACAATGGCGGCGATTTGCCCAGGAGAGCCAACCTGTCACGGTACAACTGCGGCGGCTGGTCTTTAAGTGGTTTATACCAAGCTGCATGCTTGCAAGACTTTTACACTCTAATGTTCCCCCCCCAGTCGCACACGATTACTATACATTTATATAACTCTGCCATACTGTATACCACGGGGACAAATACCCATTTAGGTGGGTTCACAAGTCTTAAGCCGGGTTGGCGGGTGGGAAGAAGTTGCGGTGTCAGCTCTGAAAAGCCTTGTCACCCTCCTTTGCAGCAAAGCTAAGGTGGGGGATTCTTAGTGTTTCCAAATGACTTTTAGTAATTAGTTACTAAAGCACACTAGTGGCCAAAGGTCAGGGCACGTGGCCAACATTACTACTTGCTGAAAGATACAAGGATACAGAAGGCTCTTCCACTTTAAGGAAAGGCAGCGGTCCCCCCGGAGAGGCGCGCGCGTCTAGTTCCTGTAAGCGTGTACTATTTATTAATAGATCATACCCCTTGCCAAGACTTTACTGCATGTTTAAATTCCACAACTGAAGAACTATAATATCAACAGGAGATTTGCTTAATAATAAAAGGTTTTGCATTCCACTTACAACTAATTACCTCTGCCTGGGTAAACATCACATCTCAGCGGCATAAATCTACACTGCCGCTTCCGCTCTGCCGCTGGAAGCCTCAATATGAGCCGCTGGCATCACAGAGCGTGCGAGAGCTGAAGTACAAATGCAGACTACAGATCGACATTTTAGGTTCCTGGGTAGAGCTGGAGCTAACGGTGAACGAGTAACCGTACAGATCTGGTGCTCCCACTGCCAGTGTGTTGGCTGCCAGCTTGCTTGCGGGTCACTGAACCGTTCAGCATTGAAACCAGAGGATGGCCAAGACAACGATGGCAGCGCCACATTTACCTGATAGAAAAACGTCAGTCTTGTGCAGTAACACAAAAAGGAAAGCGTTCAGTAACCTTTAACATTAAAAACCCATCCTTGAGTGCCAAGAAAGTGACTTTGCCTAATGTGGGATGATGTCATCAGTCTGCTGCAGGCAGGAGGAAGCATTTCCTCAGTCCCCTCCAACATTACACAGACTGCAACACTGTAACATTGTAGGAGGAGGAGGCATTTTGTCAGTCTTCCCTCCCCCAGTGACCAGACTGTACATTGTAACTTTGTAGAAGGAGGAGGAGGCATTTCCTCAGTCCCCCTTCCCCAGTGATCAGACTGTACATTGTAACTTTGTAGAAGGAGGAGGAGGCTTTTCCTCAGCCCCCCTTCCCCAGTGATCAGACTGTACTTTGTAGAAGGATTAGGAAGCATTTCCTTAGTCCCCCTTCCCCAGTGATCAGTCTGTACATTGTAACTTTGCAGAAGGAGGAGGAAGCATTTCCCCAGTCCTCCCTCCCCCAGTGGCCAGACTGTACATTTTAACTTTGTAGTAAGTCGCAAGGTAGGAGGATGCAACAGGGGCTGATCTGTGCCAGACATTTGTGTGGGGGGGGGGGGGGGATAAGGCACAGGCACCTGGATTTACATGATTGTGTCATCTCTGAGACAGTATCTCAGTCCAGGAAGTAGATGGTGACCCTGGATGATGGATGAATAAAGATGGCTCTGCATATGAAGGCAACGAAAATGTCCCGTTGGCAGGACGAAACACGTCAGTTGACCACAGGTGGCGACATCATTTCCGGCCGGTGAAACGCAAGTTACTCGGCCACTTACGGTTTTACACAGGTTTTTTTTATAATGTGAGTGGAATATCTGGAAATTTTTGTTTTTATGCAATAAACAGAGAATTACGCTATATAGCTGTCTTTGCCATTTGTACCCATCCCTGGAGGTCTGCTGAGGACAACAGCATCGCAGCTGGGGACACGGCACAAAACGCGTCAAGCTTTTTACCATTGGATGCCATGCCCAATGATTCTACTATGGGTTTGATCTATTTAAATCAGCAATTCATTTTATTGGTTATTATTGTATACAGACTTAGGGATGTACTATTGGTTTATTACTAATTATGTGTAACAATGCTATTGTATTATGAATTTTATTATGTTATGTTATTATCATACCTTTTAATTGTTTATTACATATTGACTTATCATTCATTTATTTACTGTACTACCTCCCTCTGTGTTGCCAATACATTTTTTATTATTTTTTTGATTGATTTTATTGACCCTAAGTGTCTTGTTTCATATAAAGTCCTGCTGTTGCCCCCTTTTTTGTTTACCTAGCAGAGCCCATCAGTGCTGTCTTATCTGTGCCCATCAGTGCAGCCCATCAGCAAATATCAATGAAGTAAAAAAAATTACACGTTTGCTAAATTTTATAACAAACTATGAAACCTGTTTTTGTTTTTCAAAAATTTCTGTCTTTTTTTGTTTGTTTAGCAAAAAATAAAAACCCCAGTAGTGATTAAATACCACCACAAGAAAGCTCCATTTGTGTGAAAAAAAAATTGCATGACCGCGCAACTGTCATTCAAAATGTGAAAGAAGAAAATTGGTCTGGGCAAGAGGGGGGTTAAGTGCAGAAACAATATTTGGCAAAAACAATACTTTACATTATATATATATATATATATACTTCCTTTAGAAATAGAGTTGCCCCTAGACAGATAGTACATCTAACTACTCAAGCCTCATACACACGATCGGACTTTGTACAAACTTTCCCATGGACTTTTGTACAAAGGGCCATGAACTTGTATTGCATACACAAAGCAGGGCTTTTTCAGCCAACTTTCACCAAAACACGTGTTTTTTTTTTTTTTGCTCTTTACTGCCACCCTTGGTCAACTTCTGTATTGTTGTCTGATCTTTTGCATTGGTTCTGATCATGCGTGTTTGTACTTTGTACATAAGTCCTATGGTTTTCTGTACACAAGATCGGACTTTGCTCCATCAGACTTTTGTTGCCGGAAAGTTTGTTCGTTCGCACAGCCAACAAAAGTCAGATGAAAACCTAAAAAGTTTGTCCGATGGAGTGTACACACGGTCGGATGTCGCCTTAAAACAGCTAATTTGCATGTCTGTTGTCAAAAAAGTCAGATTGTGTGTATGGGCCTTTATACTGCCACTCAGTAAAAGATGGAACCTGGTCTGCCTATCACGCTCAACTAAGGGGAAGAGCAGATCTATGGAACAGTAATTTAGGGGCTATGCTACTAATAATGGCAATAAAGTCCACATTGCAGATCTGATGTTCTTCACCAGCTAGTTGGAGCGCATTAATTGTAATCCGGACAATAGAGAAAGCTAAAGCTGTCTAAGCACAGTGTTCAAATAATGCAGTAAAGTATCCTCGGGGTAAAGGTGTCTGTGCAAAGTGTCTCAATGTGATTGTGACAAAGAGTGGATAAAGGTTGAGCGATTTGCCCTCTCACCAATGACCAGATCACTCTGATGTCTTCCGTACAGGAACTCGTTTAGCGACACTCCTGCAGCGGATCCGTCGTTACGATCCCCCGACGTGAAGCTTGACTGGCAAGCGACCGGGGGGTGCTGTTAGGGATGTCAAACAGCGAACAGCAGAGCTAGCCCCCTCAGGCCACGGGTTGGAAAGTCATACTCTGCGTGGTAGGCCGCAACCTCTCTCTCCCTGTTGCACAGAGAGGTCCATCTTGCATCAGGCCCAGGAGGAAGAGAGCTCTCTGCGGGCTTCTGCTGCTTTTATAGCAACTCCCAGCAATCTTCAGCTTGCAGCAAAGATCTTTGGGATATGTAGCCCTGGCATATAATCGTGCAAAGCAATTATATAACGGGAGGACTATCTATCCCACAATCCTTTTATTTGGCACACAAATATGATGTCAGTGAGTACATTGATCACTAGAGGGACAGGCAAAACTCCTAAACAATAGAAGGTATGGTGCTTTATGCTTGTAGTCCATATTGCTACACCTTAAAGTGGGAATAAACGTCCATGCATGATTTTTACCTATAGGTAAGCCTATAGGCTTACTTGTAGGTAGAATACATATCTCCTAAACGTGCACTGTTTAGGAGATGTTTACTTTTCATGCAGACAGTGACGTCACCAGACCATGCGCTCTGAAGGAACGGTATACCGTACCATTCCTTCAGAGTCCTGTGCCGTGAATGCGAAAGACACGGGAGTGACGTCAAACCCGGAAGGAAGACTGGGTGAAGATGGAAGTGGTCTCCTGTGGTGACAGCGCATCTCTGGAGGGTTTAGTTTTTCGGGCAAGTTTCACATAATGTGCTAGTATGTGATGCATACTAGCACACTATGGCATTAGTAAAAATAAATTATTCCTGCGCCACGTCAAGGAAATGGAGGGAGATAAGGTACTGCTGCACACGCTGGAAGGGAAATATCTGAACCCGGGGAATAGTGTATAGGAAAGGTAGTGGTGCGCTGTACGTTGGGAAAGTATATCTATTCGTAAAAGCAATATATAAAATCCACAATTAGGGGATATACAAAAAACGATACAGGTATAATAAAGAAGTGTGCCTGTGTGGCTAATTTAAACAATAACACTTATTTCTACTAATAATCTTCAAAATAAATACATAAAATAGTGAAAAAAATTAAAAAAATAATATAGAATCCAAAGTGCAGCGTGTTGCGATCGTAAAATCGCATAAAGTGCAAGTGTGCTACTGTGCCTATGTGGCTGATTAAACAATAATACTCGTTACTACTGGTATAAAATCTACAACATAAAAACGTAAAATAATGAAAAAAAAAAAGGAAAAAAACACAATATAACATTCAAAGTGCAGCGTGTTGCGATCCTAGAAATCGCATAAAGTGCAGGTGTTCTGCTGTGATGCGCACAGGCAAACCTTCAAGTATAAACGATAATCAAGTGACAAACAATATAAGTGTATCAGACAGAAGTCCGTTTCAGGTGCAAAGTGCTGCGATTATTCCCAAAATCGCACAGGGTGTGACTCCTTCCACACGATACACAATGTGGAAATGTTACAATGGGAAGGGCAGTGGTGCTGGTGGAAGGGGATATAACCTTCGTGGTGGTCACCCTACATGCTGTTTTTGGATAGTCGGACGTATGCCACCTCTACTTGTGTAGCAGAACCCTGACTGCAATACCGCAGAGGAAATCCCCTTAAAGGGACCATAACATTGGTCAGGACCTGGGAACCCCACACTAAAGGGAAAATTCCGCTAAAGGATCCCAAAGCTCTCTATATATACGCTGTTACCTTACAGCGGTAAGGTAAGGGGACATCGATTATTGGCATATACGGAACCACAAAGGTTATATCCCCTTCCACCAGCACCACTGCCCTTCCCATTGTAAAATTTCCACATTGTGTATCGTGTGGAAGGAGTCACACCCTGTGCGATTTTGGGAATAATCGCAGCACTTTGCACCTGAAACAGCCTACTGTCTGATACACTTATATTGTTTGTCACTTGATTATCGTTTATACTTGAAGGTTTGCCTATGCGCATCACAGCAGAACACCTGCACTTTATGCGATTTCTAGGATCGCAACACGCTGCACTTTGAATGTTATATTGTGTTTTTTCCTTTTTTTCATTATTTTACGTTTTTATGTTGTAGATTTTATACCAGTAGTAACGAGTATTATTGTTTAATCAGCCACATAGGCACAGTAGCACACTTGCACTTTATGCGATTTTACAATCGCAACACGCTGCACTTTGGATTCTATATTATTTTTTTCACTATTTTATGTATTTATTTTGAAGATTATCAGTAGAAATAAGTGTTATTGTTTAACCACTTGCTTACTGGGCACTTAAACCCCCCTCAGTCCCAGACCAATTTTCAGCTTTCAGCGCTGATGCACTTTGAATGACAATTGCGCGGTCATACAACACTGTACCCAAATGAAATTTTTATCATTTTTTTCCCACAAATAGAGCTTTCTTTTGGTGGTATTTAGTTACAGCTCGGAGTTTTATTTTTTGCTAAACAAACAAAAAAAGATGCAAAAAAAAAATCATGTTTTAATAGTTTGTTATAAAATTTTGCAAACGGGTCATTTTTCTCCTTCATTGAAGTGCGCTGATGAGGCGGCACTGATAGGCTGCATTGGTGGGCACTGATAGGCTGCACTAGTGGGCACTAATAGGCATAGTTAAGGCGGCACTAATAGGCATAGATAAGGCGGCACCGATGGGCACAGATAAGGCGGCACTGATGGGCAAAGATGGGCACGGATGGGTGGCACGGATGGGTACGGATGGGCACCACTGATAGATAGGACTGATGGGCACTGATAGGTGGCACTGCTGGGCACTGATGGGCGGCACTGCTGGGCACTGATGGGTGGCACTGGGGTGCAGCACCTTTGAGGCAGATTGTGGGCACTGTGGGTGGCACTGTGGGTGGCACTGCTGGGTGGCACTGTGGGCACTGCTGGGTGGCACTGTGGGCACTGCTGGGTGGCACTATGGGCACTGCTGGGTGGCACTTACTTTTATTAAGTGGGGCACTGCAGGGGGCAGGTGGGCACTGTCAGGGGGCAGGTGGTCGCCAGCAGGGCTGGCCGTGATCGGGACTGATGTCCCGATCACGGCCGCCGGTGATCGGCTTTTTTTTTTTTCTCCTCGCGCTGTCAGCGCGAGGGGGAATAATAGCCGATTACCGGATCCGTTATATCACATGATCAGCTGTCATTGGCTGACAGCTGATCACGTGATAAGGGGTCGGGATCGACCCCTTGCACGGATCGGTGATCAGGCGAGTCTCATGGACTCGCCGATCACAGCGCGCGCCCCTCAGGGGGCACGCAGGGCGCTTGTACACGGGACGACGTCAATAGACGTAGTCCCGGAAAAGGAGATCCGCGCTGTAGCCGTCAATTGACTATAGCGCGGATCTCAAGTGGCTAAATTAGCCACACAGGCACACTTCTTTATTATACCTGTATCGTTTTTTGTATATCCCCTAATTGTGGATTTTATATATTGCTTTTACGAATATATATACTTTCCCAACGTACAGCGCACCACTACCTTTCCTATACACTATGGCATTGCCTTGCAGGACTTGAAGGAAATAACAAAAACAAAAAAAAAAACAGTGGTTTACTACCGCTTTAAGGATTTAGAGAAGATCTGTAAGACCCCTTTCACACTGGAGCGTTTTGCAGGCGCTACAACACTAAAAACAGTGCCGCAAAAGCGCCCTGAAAGAGTTGCTCCATTCACTCCAGTGTGAAAGCCCCGGTGGCTTTCACACTGCAGCGGTGCGCTGGCAGGACGGTTAAAAAAAGTCCGGCTAGCAGCATCTTTGGAGTGGTGAAGGAGCGGCATATATATCGCTCCGCCACTGCTCCTGCCCATTGAAATCAATGGGGCAGCACAGCTATACCGCAGGCAAAGCGCTTTGCAGGTGAGTTTAACCCCTTTTTCGGACACAAGCGGGGTTATTATTATTATTATTCATGATTTATATAGCGCCAACAGTTTATGCAGCGCTTTACAATGTATAGGGGGGACAACACAATTACAGTACAATACAAAAGGTACAGGAGGGCCCGGCTCGTAGAGCTTACATTCTTAAGGGAGGGGGTGGTACAAAAGGTAATAGCTGCAGAGAATGATTTGATGGGGGGTGGCTCGGGGACAGTTAGGTGGGTGTGGGATAGGCTTCCCTGAATAAATGAGTTTTCAGGGAACTCCTAAAGGTGGACAGGGTAGGGGCTGATCGGACAGACTGGGGCAGGGAGTTCCAGAGGATGGGAGAGGCTCTGGAGAAGTCTTGAAGGCGAGCAGAAGAAGAAGAGAGTGAGAAGGGGGTTAAAAGGTTTCCGGCTAGCAGCTGAATACCTCCGCAAATATGACAGTAAAGCGGCACTAAAAATTGCGGCGCTTTACCACCGACGACGAGTGTGAAAGGGGCCTAAAGAAGAGTGGACCAAAATCCCTCCTGAGATGTGTGCAAACCTGGTCACCAACTACAAGAAACGTCTGACCTCTGTGCTCACCAACAAGGGTTTCTCCACCAACCACTAAGTCATGCTTTGCTTGGGGATCAAATACTTATTTTATTCCCTGAACTGCAACTCCATTTATAACATTTGTATCCTGTGGTGTTTTTTTCTGGATTTTTGGTTGATTTTCTGTCTCTATCATATAAAATACACCTATGATAAATATTATAGACCCTTCATCTCTTTGTAAGTGGGCAAACCTACGCAATCTGCATCAAATCATGTTTTTTTCCTCACTGTATATGGAGTCAGCACAAAGTGTCCCTGGAAAGGACTAACAATGTGTCCATTAGGAAGGTGATTTATGCCCCCATTTCCCAGCTGTTGTGTTTAACCTCCTCACGCTTGGGTGAAATCACCAGATTTGGCCTTAAAATAGGTCCCTGAGGAACGACATCATTATTGGACAGAAAAATAACTGCAGAGAATTGCCAGTGGTGGAGTTTTCCTCATCAGACTAATTGAAGCCATTTACATCTCAATTCAAGGGAGACATTTGTGGGGTCGGCAAACACAATCAGACTGATGACGGATCCTTTCAGGACACCAGTAGGTGTCACCAACATCAAATGACCTTGATAGCTCCATTATCCAAAAACACACACATGGGTGTAAAGGAGAACGCCAGCGAAAAATAACGTCACAAATGTCCAAGGGCCCCTGGTTTACCAAGGTTTGTCTTGAGAGGGACCCCTGGCTTACCAAGGTTTGTCCTGAGAGGGGCCCCTGGATTACCAAGGTTTGTCCTGAGAGCGGCCCCTGGCTTACCAAGGTTTGTCCTGAGAGCGGCCCCTGGCTTACCAAGGTTTGTCCTGAGAACGGCCCCTGGCTTACCAAGGTTTGTCCTGAGAAAGGCCCTTGGCTTACCAAGGTGTGTCCTGAGAGGGACCCCTGGCTTACCAAGGTTTTTCCTGAGAGGGGCCCCTGGCTTACCAAGGTTTGTCTTGAGAGGGACCCCTGGCTTACCAAGGTTTTTCCTGAGAGGGGCCCCTGGCTTACCAAGGTCTGTCCCGAGAGGGACCCCTGGTTTACCAAGGTTTGTCCTGAGAGCGGCCCCTGGCTTACCAAGGTTTGTCCTGAGAGTGGCCCCTGGCTTACCAAGGTTTGTCCAGAGCGGCCCCTGGCTTACCAAGGTTTGTCCTGAGAACGGCCCCTGGCTTACCAAGGTTTGTCCTGAGAACGGCCCCTGGCTTACCAAGGTTTGTCCTGAGAAAGGCCCTTGGCTTACCAAGGTTTGTCCTGAGAGGGGCCCCTGGCTTACCAAGGTTTGTCCTGAGAGGGGCTTGCCAAGGTTTGTCATGAGAGGGGCTTGCCAGCTTGCCAAGGTTTGTCCTGAGAGGGGCTCCTGGCTTACCAAGGTATGTCCTGAAAGGGGCCCCTGGTTTTACCAGAGTGGATTATTGTACTTTAAAGGATCCATGAACCCACAGCAGCTGATCCTATGTGATGCATCTGATTGCAGTGTTCTAATCTCATTATACAATCTCTGTACAATTGACTTTAGATTTATCAACAGCTATGTAATGCTGGGGCCAACAACTATTCTTTGTATTCAATCAATCAGACCACTTTATTGATTCATTTTATTTAATATTGGTTGAACCTGATGGTCTTTTTTTCAACTTGACTACGTAATTATGTAATATAGGAAGTGCAGCCCCTGACATCAAAAGGAGAATATTAATGTTATACGTGGACATAATATTATGTAATGCTACGGAACATTGTTGGACACATTAGAAATACTACAGGAGATAATCAGAGACTGCAGACATTTTCCAGGAGACAATCAGAGACATAGTAGGTGAGGTTGAAAAAAGACACGAGTCCATCAAGTCCAACCCATGTGTGTGATTATATGTCAGTGTTACATTGTATATCTCTGTATGTTGCGGTCGTTCAGGTGCTTATCTAATAGTTTCTTGAAACTATCAATGCCCCCCGTTGAGACCACCGCCAGTGGAAAGGAATTCCACATCCTTGACGCTCTTACAGTAAAGAACCCTCTACGTAATTTAAGGTTAAACCTCTTTTTCTTCTAATTGTAATGAGAGGCCACGAGTCTTGTTAAACTCCCTATTGCGAAAATGTTTAATCCCTATTGTGGGGTAAACTGCAGATGGTCAGAGACTGCAGACATTTTACAGAAGATGGTCAGAGACTGCAGACATAGTACAAAAGATGGTCAGAGACTGCAGACATTATACAGGGGATGGTCAGAGACTGCAGACATTCTACAGGGGATGGTCAGAGACTGCAGACATAATACAGGAGATGGTCAGAGACTGCAGACACACAACAGGAGATGGTCAGAGACTGCAGACATACTACAGGAGATGGTCAGAGACTGCAGACATAATACAGGAGATGGTCAGAGACTGCAGACATAATACAGGAGATGGTCAGAGACTGCAGACATAGTACAGGAGATGGTCAGAGACTGCAGACATAATACAGGAGATGGTCAGAGACTGCAGACATAGTACAGGAGATGGTCAGAGACTGAAGACATACTACAGGAGATGGTCAGAGACTGCAGACATAGTACAGGAGATGGTCAGAGACTGCAGACATACTACAGGAGATGGTCAGAGACTGCAGACATAGTACAAGAGATGGTCAGAGAATGCAGACATGAATTGTATAAAATAAGACTGTTGATGCTGAAAAATCCATTCACTCAGATTGGTGAATGTCGGGTCCTCCAGCTGTTAATGGGATTCCGGCATACATGGCAAGTGAAGCTCACCTGAACACAACCTGAGATTCTGAACATCTGCCGGCGATATTTATCCCGCTCTTGAAGAAACCATTCCACCCCTGCTTCAGAAGGAAATACCGCCGTTCAGTTTTAGCATCACACACACACACACACACACACACACACACACCTGCCGTCACAGCAGATCAATCGGTCCATTTGGGCCGGGAACGAATTGAAGGAAGACACGAACGCCTGCGCGAGTCAATGGTAATCAATTCAGAGAATCCGGACGCCGCTCGGCGTGTGAAGTTTCAGAGGAGCCGACAGACGGTGGCACAACTGGGAGATATTCGCTTTCATCCCGAAACTGCAACACAAACCGTTTGTACCTGGATTATCAGATAAACACCGCAGGCTTTTCATTACCCGCAAATCGCTAATTGCGGGACAATGCTGATCTCTTATTTAGGATTTAAAGAGACACTCCGCAAGAAGCAGCAGCAGACAAGTCCTTCAAGCACCTGCTTATCTCTTCTTTTTCTGGGCAGACGGGACCGGGCCCTATCAGTATTAACCAGGGAATACATCTCCCATGTTCTGAGGCCGGGGTCATTTTGTGCACTGCAGGCATGCTGAAGGGAGACAGTACAGAGGACGCTGGAAAGGGTAAAAGAAACCCCTTCTGTATCCAGTGTGTGTTCTGAATGCATTTTTACGGTCTGCATTTTCCTAGGTGAGGAAGCTTCCTGTATACATGAAAAATGCAAACACTACGCAGTGTATGCGGGATATTACTTGCCCCCATGGACGATGCATTCATTTTAAAAAAGTGTGATCCTGCCATGAAGGTCCTTCCTGTTATCAGGTGACAACTGTCTCCCAATTGTGCCCCCGAGTTGTCACCTTTTCAGGTCCACCTCTGATGGAGACTACAAGTGGCTGTGTGGACACACATGACTCGGGAATAGTTGACGCTGTTGACGACATCAGAAAGCCGGTCCAACGCGATGATGTGCAGCTGATGCTAGAGCGAGTGCATGCAGGCAGGACGTAGTTAAAGGAGTTCTATGAATGGAAGAAGATCTATGAATGGGGGGGACAGATTTTTATTCAAATCACCCGCCCCTCCTCCATTCATAGATCACTTTTCATTCATAAAAGTTGTAGTAGGCTTCTATGAATGAAGTGGCTTAGCAGAAAGGGGCGGGCATATTCAGGCTCTTGATGAGTGCCTGTGACAGCTCCACAGTTCTATGAACCCCTTCCACGCCAGAAGATTGCGGGGGGGAGGGGGGTGGAGTCATCGAAGGAACTAAAGGCAGAAGGGTCGCATCCCACTGAAGGCTTCCTCCTGTCCGAAGCAGGCTGACGACGTCATATCAACCTAAACAAAGCCACAAAATGGAAGTTAAAGGGGGTATTAAAGGTTTCCACTTAAAAAGAACAAAACAACAAAACAAACATGTCATACTAATCTGCTCTGTGTAACAGTTTTGCACAGAGCAGCCCTCATCCTCTTCTTCTCTGGTCCCCCACCGGTGCTCCTGCCCCTTGACCAGTGCCCCCATAGCAAGCTGCTTGCTATGGAGGGCACTGGTGCATGCTTGCTCCCGAGCCCGCTCTATGTGTCCATAGTACACAGAGAAGTGGTTCGCCCACCCCCCCCCCGCTCTCTCCTCATTGCCTCACTAGCTGCTTGCTATGGGGGGCACTGGTGCATGCTTGTTACTGAGCCTGCTCTATGTGTCTGTAAGACACAGAGCAGTGGTTCGCCCAACCCCACCCCCCCGCTCTCTCCTCATTGCCTCACTAGCTGCTTGCTATTGAGGGCACTGGTGCATGCTTGCTCCCGAGCCCACTCTATGTATCCATAGACACATAGAGCTATGACATGCCCCACCCCCCTCTCCTCATTGGCTCACTGGCTATGATTGACAGCAGTGAGCCGATGGCCATCTCAGCCAATGAAGAGAAGGGGTCCCGGGACAGCCAAGGCTCTTGCGCACATTGTTAGATCGAGAGAGGGCTCAGGTGAGTATTGGAGGGGGGAGAGGGGGCAAAACAGAAGGTGGAAAAACTTCAGCCTTTACAACCACTTTAACGCCTGTTTTTTTTTTTTTTAACCACTTGCCGACCGCTGCACGCCGATACACGTCGGCACAATGGCAGTGGTGGGCAAATGGGGGTACCTGTACGTCCCCTTTAAGAGGTGGGGATAGCAGGCGTGCATGCCTGGCGGACTGAATGTTAGAGGTTAACCCCTTCGAGGTTAACCCCTTCACTGCCAGTGTCATTTACGTAGTAATCAGTGCATTTTTATAGCACCGATTGCTGTATAAATGACAATGGTCCCAAAATAGTGTCAAAAGTGTCCGATGTGTCCGCCATAATGTGGCAGTCCCGATAAAAAAAATGCAGATCACCACCATTACCAATAAAAAAAAAAAAAAAAATGCCTTAAAACTATCCCCTATTTTGTAGACTCTATAACTTTTGCGCAAACCAACCAATAAATGCTTATTGCAATATTTTTTTGCCAAAAATATGTAGACAAATACATATTGGCCTAAACTGAGGAAAAAAATTGTATTTTTATATATTTTTGGGGGAAATTTATTATAGCAAAAAGTAAACAATTTTCAAAATTATCGCTCTTATTTTGTTTATGGCGCAAAAAATAAAAGCCGCAGAGGTGATCAAATACCACCAAAAGAAAACTATTTGTGGGGAAAAAAAAGGGCATCGATTTTGTTTGGGAGCCACGTCGCATGACCGCACAATTGTCAGTTAAAGCGACGCAGTGCCGAATCGCAAAAAGTGCTCTGGTCAGGAAAGGGGGTAAAATCTTCCGGCGCTGAAGCGGTTAATGATAAAAAGGTGGAGATTTTTATTTATTTATTTATTATTGTCTTGAATATTATGACACGTCAGAAATTTATTACTGACATGTCCACTTTAATAAACACAGATCAGATTATGTATGCGGAGTGGACTGCATTCCCTGCAAACGTGCATCCATGCGCCGCCCGCTTCGGGACTCTGGGAGTTAAGCTCGCCGGTGACAGCGAACGTTCGGGGGGGCCCTGCGCGCATTTTTTATACTTGTGCAAGCAATCGAGCGACAGAGACGAGATGGGATTTTTTGATACGGTGGCCGGTGGAGGGCGAGGGTCAGCTGCGGGTTAAGCATACTCTACAGCGCCAGGAGATACTGTCAGCGTTTTGTGATCCTATCTCATTGATGTTTACACCTGAATACCGATTAGACTCGTGTTCCATGGTCAGCGCCGCCACTTCCCCCTCCTCGGCAGAGGAATGAACATGCTGTACTGTATAATGAAATTGTTCATCTAGCTGAAGGTGCACATCTCCAAATGAAACAGCCAGAATATATATAAAAAAAATAGAAGGGAATCATCTACTGGTTTATTTCACGAATAGCGTGAAAACCTCGGTCAATTCATCGTCGGTTCGCCATTGCGGATATGTTAAACAGGAGGTAAGTGAGGTCCTGCCAATCAAAGGCAAAGCGCGGGCGGGTGGCAATGGGGCTCATCAATGGAATCTCAATGCCGGGGGGCCAGGAACGATGGGCTTACGGTCGTTTTCCGCTTCTAATTTTGCACATTAAGCTGAATATGTATCAGATGGTTTGTTTATTAGGACAAAAATCTGTGGAAACTCAGATCTGATTGGTGGTCCCTTGACAATGTACTCTGCCTTATTATAGGAGAACTCCACCAAGAAGGATGTGTACCCAAATAATGAAAAAAAATAAAAAAAATACTAAAATTCATATGTGAAATGCATTTATTTATTACTGGCATTTATATTCCACTTACAATTTACACAGCACTTTACATACTATTCACTCACATCACATACTGGGGCCAATTTAGACAGGAGCCAATTAACTGGAGCTTAAAGCGGTCCTGCACCTAAAAAAAAAATATATTAAAAGCCAGCAGCTACTAACATTGCAGCTGCTGACTTTTAATAAATGGACACTTACCTGTCCCAGGGTCCAGCGATGTCGGTGGCAGATGACGAGCGATCGCTCGTCTCTCAGCTGCCCCCGCCACCATCCTCTGTCAGGGAATTGGGAAGTGAAGCGTTGTGGCTTCACTGCCCGGTTCCCTACTGCGCATGCGCGAGTCGCGCTATGCGTCTCTTCTAGTCCCCGCTGTGTCCTGGGAACTGTGTGTTTCCCAGAACACAACGGGGGTGGGGGGGTGCAGGGCATCTGTGGGGGTCTACGGCAGCCTGTCCCGGAAGTGGGTGCAGTTACCTGGATTATCCAGGTAACTGCACCCCCTTCCCCCCTGAAAGGTGCCGATTGTGGCACCGGAGGGGGGGGGGGGGGGGAGGGATCAGATTAGCGGAACTTCCCCTTTTCGGTGGAGAACCGCTTTAAGAGGAGGTAACTGGAGGAAACCCATGGAAAAGATTTCTAATACCAAAAAAACACTGCGCTATCTAAACAAAGAATAGCAGCTAACGCACTAAAATGGATATTTTAGTTCGGATAACATAAACAATACAAAAGTGTAGCGCTAAAAAAAAAAAAAAGTGCACAAATCAGTGACCAAATTTGTCTCACCCCTGTGTACCATGTATGGTTTAAATGCCATAAATTGTCCTCATTGACAGAGGTAAATATTACATGACTTCAGTGTAAACATATATTCACATATATACAGAAAATATGCAAAAAAAAAAAAAAAAAGAAATTAAAAATCGCTCAAAAACTCAATAAAGTCCTTTTTTCAAGAAAACAATTCAAGTCCCACAGGTGCAGTAGTAGAGAGAAGAGGATACACCCTCCTATCTTCAGGATTATGATATACGAACACCCTTGTGCCAATACCACCACCTTAGCAGATGCAGGCCTACCGAATATATCTGACCCAAAAGAACATATATTCCAAGGGTCAATCACGCTTTTATTTGGGATGACTGTAGATCAATCAAACCAACGGACACTGGAACTCCAAACTCAGTGGGGAAATTTCTTCCAAACACAAATGTAAATAGAACAGGTATCCTCCAATCACATAACAGGCCAAGCTCCCAAGGATGGACATATGGGATAAAAAGATGAGGCCATATAGCGTAATTCCATAAAACAATTACATTTATTAAAACATCTGCTCTGTGCAGTGTTTTTTCACAGAGCAGCCCGGATCCTCCTTTTCTCAGGTACTTCGCCTGTGCTTCTGACCCCTCCCTTCTGCCAAGTGCCCCATAGCAATCCCTGCCTCCGGCTCTCTCCTTATTGGCTAACTGGCTGTGATTGGCAGTAGGAGGAGCCAATGGCTCCCACTGCTGTCTCAGCCATTGAGGTGGCGGAGACCCGAGACAGCTAAGGGACAGGTGCACATCACTGTTTTGAGATGGGGTTTAAGTGAGTATTGGGGGGGCTTCTGCACGCAGAAGTTTTTTTTTACCTTCATGCATAGAATGCATGAAGGTAAACATCACGGGCAGTACTGAATTATTCATGAAAGAAATATAAGGGTGTTCTCACTGGCTTCTTTTGGGTAATAACAATTTCCTGTCTCTCTCTAGCTTTGTACTTTATCTCAATGTCCAAGGCAGAAGTAAACCTGAGATTATAATCATTGTTTTTTTGAGCCTCCAGGAAGCCTTTTAGGTCCTTCAGGGGCCCCAGCCAAATAAAAAAGACGTCATCAATAAATCTCTGCCACTGGGATACATCACATAGATAATTCTGCATATTCTTCCTTGAGAATAGATCCCGTTATAGTCACATGGGCTGCTCAGATGTGATAGGGAGGAATGCTCAGCATAGAAACTGTCAGGAAAGGTTCCCTCTGTTGGTAATATTGAGCATGTGGCATGCAGTATTGAGATCCACCAGCAGGTGTCTCCTGGCAGTTTGGAGCCGTCAGAAGAGCTTTTCTCTGCTGGAATTATGTCATCTTTGGGCTGCAGTACTTTCGTCCACCAGCGGAGGGATCCTGGCAGTGTGGAGCAGGTATTACCTTCTGCAATCAGGCGTCACATGACTGATAGCAGCCATTGTATAAATACCCGGCAAGTGCACACACACTTGGCCCTGGTATTGGCCTTGTGCCCTGACCTGCAGCCTGTTTATCTGTTACCTGATCCTGAACCTTTATTCCTGCAACCTGCTTCCTGAACCTGTTGTACCTGATCCTGTCTATTCCTGCATCCCTGGAACCTTGTCCTGCAACCTGATCCCTTTCTCCTTGTCCCCCCATCTTCTGACCTCCTGTTTATGACCCTGGTCTGGCTTGACTACGATTCTGGTACTCTCTTTTGCTATATATGCTGGTTAGCTTATCATCACTGTTTGGTTTGTTCACTCAGTTTGTATTGGTGGTGTGTTCACATTTATATGCATTTACTTTAATAAACTTACTTTCACCTATTTATGTCTGGTTCACTCGTTCGCAGTCACACAGTTCTGGTCACATCTAGTTTATGACAGAAATTCACAGAAAACTGAGCATGTGCACAGCTGCCAACACAACTGAAAAATCCCTAACTAAATTGGGGAGATGAACAGAAGGGGGAGATAAAGGGCAGCAGGATCAACCAGGTTTTCTTTGCAGAATATAGAAAAGGAATCTCATAATGAGTGAGTATGAACAGGATGGAATACACCATTTATTGATCTTTTTTTATGATGTGGGCTTAGTGACACTTTAATTCTTTGTAATATAAAGTTTATAAAATATTATAGCTACCCCCATCCCCATCTATTTTTTTTGGCGGCCCAGATCGGATGTCAGCGAGTGTTAACAGACACATGCCCATTGACATCAGGCGCTACATACAGGGCAATAGGTGGTCCAATTAAAAACTGAGGAGGAAGAGAGACGAGAGAACCTCTGCTCTCACACATATTGCTGGATTAAGATCGGGGGGAGGGGGGAGCTGTATATGTATACTGAAGGTTTTTTACCTTAATACAGAATGCATTAAGGTAAAAAAAAAAAAAAAAAAAAAAAAAAAACCTTCAGGCTTTAGTTCCACTTTAAGGCTGAAGCATGGGTTATAATAAATAAATCCCACCTATCAGACCCCCAATGGGTTATTATTATGGTGAGCTGCTGCCGTTTAGAAAAAAGGGGTGATTATTAGGTTATTGTGACTTGATGAAGCATTTGTTAACCCCCCAAAAAAAAAAAAAAAAAAAAAAAAAGATGCTGCTCCTTTAAACATGTTATATGACACAGTGCTTGTCCTGTGTCATTTGGCCCCCTGTAACACCTAAATAAACCTGGTTGATCCTGCCAGTTTCTCCCCACCCCTCTGTAAATTGACCACGGTGTATCATGGCTGCTGAGACCAGACACTGTGGCCAGTTTATGTGCCTTCGTCATCAGCAGCTCTGCTATCTGCTCTAATCTCTGCTCCCGAGTCCTCCTCCCCTCTCTGTCTGTGTGTGAGGCGCCCCTCCTCCCTTCTACTGCTCTCATAACACTAACCTGTATACACCATCGGCACTGCCTCCTATTGCAGTGCCTCACCCCCCCCCCCCGTGAATGATTTATAGATATAAATGCTGTAAATACCTAATTTAAGAGCCGAGATTGCGATCACATGACCAGCCAGCTCTCTCCTGCTCCCCACCTCCAGACTGACATCAGCAGAGGAATCTCAGCCCCGCCCGCTGCATCTCTCAGAGCAGGAAAGGAGAAAGCTGGCTTGGTCATGTGATCACAATCTCGGCAGTGAAATTAGGTATTTGCAGCATTTATTTTTATAAATAACACACAGAGGGGGATACTACAATAGGAGGCAGTGCTGATGGTGTATCCAGCTGGAGTGGCTTAATAACAACTTTAAGGTGGGTTCTTTATTTATCCTTGCACAGTGTTGCACGGCACACACGATTTCTGGCTTGCTTTGTTTTGTGATTTCCTCCCTTTTTTGCGCTCACCACTTAATCATCGTGATTTTCCTGAATTTTCATTACTATTATTCCCTGATTATAAGGCACAGAGGCTGCCCATTATTTGACTCTGCTTCATTCTGACAGTGTTCAATTTACATACACAAACAATCGATATCCGGGCCCAACGTGTGATTAAAGGGGTTAGCGCGGGTCTGAAGGAAGAGCGAGGCAGAGGGTGAAGGAAGCGGCTAGCAGGCGATTACAGGGAAGCCTTTCATTTTCAGCTCTGACGTGTTTTTGCTAAAAAAAAAAATCTATTTTAATTATGTCTTGTGCGGTTATTCTACAACGATTCCAGCAGCAGAGATAATGGAATGACAGAACAGAGGAATGTGATGAGAACGTTCAGGTTGAGTACTGAGGACATGGAGGGAAAACAAAGTGGTCCAGCCATCAGGTAACCATATGCTCAGCTGTGGCGGGCTCTACACTGACAATACATGGACTGCTGTTGTGTTGCAGGGCCACCGTTGGACTGGATATGCAGAATAAATAAGCAAAATACATTTCTGAACTTTCAAAACTAAAGACGTGCAAAGTCTTATAGCCCATCTTCTGTAGGCCTCATTCACACAGGCGCTATGCCTTGTATACGGTGAAGGGACAGATTCTTCCGGCATCTCTAGCCTCCGGGTGCTGCACACAGGTAGTCCAATGAGGGCTATTAGGATACAGCTGCTGCACAGACACAGTCGCTCATCCTAATTTGACAGGTGCAAGGGTAAGTGGTCGCTTACTCGCACCCACACTCCTGTCGCAAAAGTGACTGTGTGAATACAGCCACTGTATTCTAATAGACTTCAATGGGCGGCCTGCATGCATCACCTGGAGGCTAGAGATGCAGGAACCAAAAAATAAAAAACCTGTTCACAGTATACAGGCCTCAGAACTTGTGTTAACAAGGTCTTGGAGTCGAAAAGCCTGTCCCCCTGCCAGTATGCTGCAGAGGAGACCCTGTGTTCTCTTTGTGGAAACAGTGCTCTCTCTCGTTTGAAGGTCCAACACACCCCCTGCCAAATCAGAGCTAGAGCTTTCAAATCAGCAGGGAGCTTTACTGATTGCTGTGCCGTAGGCCTGACTCAATGTGGAGGGGTAGGGTGTGTCTGACCTCTGCAGAGAGACTGCTGCCTCCCAGGGCAGTACTCCTTTGGGGGGAAGGGGATGTTAACAAGCCATTCTGGGCTACCAGTACAATCTTGGAGAGATGGCGTCATGTGAGTGCCGTTCAAATGCATTGAAAAGCTGTAAACTAGCATTATTTAAAACAGCAGTTAAACTGTGTACATATGTTGACATGTTTTAAAGGACATCTCTGGTCACAGCATACAATTTAATTCTACAAGATCAGCATTGTAATACCAACACAAGCAATACTTATATTTGAGAATACAATATACGTTTACTGGACAAGTCTCCTTTTACACTGTAAGTTTCCTTGATGACATAATCTACGATGAAACGCGTTGGACGGAGCCGGAAGACGCAATGTCAGTGTGCATGCACGCGTACCTCCATGGACTCTGGGATCCATGTAAGTGTTTTTAATCAGTTTTATAGTAAAATATAGACCAGCTTTACACTATTAGAAGGTGTCTCTCTTGTCTTTTATGCATAATCGCCTGGCTTTGACTGAGTGGAGAGTTAAAGTGGACGTGTGATCTACCATGTCCTATGGTGGGTTTTTACAAATGAAAACAACAAGCATTGGCTGACTTCTCTTTTGAGGGTCACAATCTCTCTGGTAAGCCTCAGAGTGTTTGGAGGAGCGTGAGTGGTGTCTGCACGCACTACTTTTGGGAAGATCACACATTTGTATTATGAACTCACTGGTAGAAGGCATTCACGGATGATATTGTAGACCAGTGATGGCGAACCTTGTCACCCCAGATGTTTTGGAACTACATTTCCCATGACACTTATGCACTCTGCAATGTAGTTGAGCATCATGGGAAATGTAGTTTCAAAACATCTGGGGTGCCAAGGTTCGCCATCACTGTTGTAGACTATCATGTGACAGTTTATATTGACTTCTCTCCTGTTCAAGTACTGCACGTTTTGTATTTCAATTATACTGCAAGTTCTGCCTGTCTGCTGGCCGTCTCTTTCCCCAACTTCCTGGATTCATAGAAAACATAGAAACATAGAAAAGTGACAGCAAAAAAAGACTGAATAGTCCATCAAGTCTGGCCACCCTGCCCATGCAGGATTCCCTGCATGCTTTGCAGCTTCTCCATTTCTAAGGATTATCCCATGGTACCACGCTGCCTGCAAGTCACGATTCTTGTATTGACTCCGCCTCCTGAAACTCCTCCTCTCAGCTCCTCCCTAGTTCACACGGCAGGCTCTGTGAAATGTGTGACACGGCAGTGCCGACTCACAGAGCAACGTGACTCCGTGTCACAGAATTCGAGGGAGGCAAACGTGCGAGCATCTTCACAAAGTGCATTTACAAACTTCAAGATCCTTCAGATGATTAGGAGTAGGCTAGAAATAACTGAATACAATGTAGACACAAATATAAGATTTTAAATTGTGACTATAGATGCACTTTACAATGTGTGTGCTACTAATACGCATAGGTCTGAATTGGCGCTATGAGCTGCTTACTGGAGTTCTCCTTTACTCACTTGTAGACTGCCCGCCCACAATGAACTGCGGACAGGCGGCCCGCATTGGCAAACCAACGCACTGGTACGTCGCTGCCTATGTCCAGGTTTAGGGTGCACATGCATGCGCCCCCCCCGCCCACCTTGCCAGCACCAGCTCTGCTTGTACACAATAGGAGTCTGCCAGCAAGTGCCGGCCAATGACTGGGACCTGCTGATCAGTTGTGTCCAATCACAGCCCAGAGCTCTGTGTTGACAATCATTACAGGGCTCTGTACAGAGGGAGCGATTTCTGTATTTCGTTTTTTTTTTCAGCATGTTTTTATTGATTATTTTCAAAGCAAAATAGAAAATAGAAGTTACAAGCATTCTAATATAGCATTTACATGCCCCCCTCCCTCCAGTAATAAGATACATGTACGAATGCTACATTAGCCATATTTAATGTGCATAATAACAAGGGTGGTATTTAAAGGTTGAACAAATAGAATTTATCATATAAAACCGTAACATATTGGTGATATTGGTCACGCTACCGGTATTTCAGAACACCCCTATGGGAGCATACTATGTCCGGGTGGGAGCACGATCAATTATCACACTGTGTACGATTATTTCTTATTTTTAAGCGAAACTGTATTAAAGAAAAACCTATTAGTAATGTATTCAGGATTTCCAATATTAAAGGGTTTGTAAAGTTATTTATTATTTTTTTTTTTTTAAATAACAAACATTTTATACTTACCTCCACTGTGCAGCTCGTTTTGCACAGAGTGGCCCCGAACCTGGTCTTCTGGGGTCCCTCGGCGGCTGTCTCGCCTTCCCCCCGCACACAAGTACTTCTCACGTTCATTCGAGCTCCCTCGCATGGTGAGAAGCACTTGCGGGCGCGCTCCCGTTATAAAATGTCAGATGTTTTTTCACCATAATGCATAGATTCTCCGACTGTGTGTGGTCTCCATCGGACTGTTTCCGTCGGAATATCAGACGGACCAACTTTTCCAACTTGCCGGTAAAATTTTCCGACAAAATGCTCCTATCGGACATACTCCGATCATGTGTAGCCTACTCCGACGGACAAAGGGCCACGCATGCTCAGATCAAATTCCTAGACCAAAGCTATTGGCTACTAGCCTGAACGTAGTCCCGTCGTAACAAAATAACGCCATCACGTTATGTACAATCGGATTTTGCGACAACTTAGTCCGACCGTGTGTATGCAACATCACTTCCGGACCTCTTCCGGAATTACTCCGACGGATTTGGTTGCCAGAATGTCCGACCGTGTGTACAAGGGCTAACAGTATTAGAGAAGTTATAATAAAGGGGTGTAAAGGTCTTGTGATTGAAGTAAATAGGGAGTTATGTGAGGGAAAATATCTTCAATGATTGAAGCGGGATTGGTTTGACCGTATATCTTGGAAGGAATATTTTGTTAGCTATGTACGGGGATCTCCGTGTAGAGAGTTTGGATAATGTATCCAACATGCCCAGGTTTCTCTACATTTGGTAGGGTTGTCTTTCCATTTTATATATATATATATATATATATATATATATATATATATATATATATATATATATCAGCTCTTCCATTCCACCTGTTTGACGCACACTGCGTATCCAATCTGTTAGCGTTGGTGGGGTAGATGAGTTCCATGTCAGCGGAATGCATCTTTTGTCTGCGGTATATGAAATGTGGAAGGGAGGATCGGTGTAGAAGATATCACGTGGGTGTAAAGTCTCGAGTGTATGTGGTCATTTTTATTTACAATTTCATGTATCTTTCACCAAATATGCACTAGTGTACCGCATTCATTTCCACATCTCCACCAAAGAGGTGTGGATGTTGTGCGGGAGAATTTACTTATGTGGATGGGTGTAAGGTACAGGAGGTCCCCGGTTTATGAACCCGTTAGGGACTTTCCTCCTGTTTGTAATTCAGAAATGTTCGTAAGTCGGCTGCGTATGCGTAGAACGACAATTACGGACATTTCCGCTGTTCCATCAAATTTTTTGGGGGTCCATCTGGCCGCACATGCGCAGAACGGCAGAGGGTCCCCGCAGTGCCCTGTTTGTAAGCAGGAGTGGTTCGTAAGTCAGGGGACCCCCTGTATCAGCTTGCCAGATTTCTCTGTTTCTTATCTCTGCAAAGCAGGGATAAGAGACAAAGAGATCTTTAGTAAAAATTAGTACATAATACACCCATTATTGTTAGGCAAGCATTTAAACTGTTACCAAACATATCATACTTACCTCCTCTGTGCAGTTGGTTAAGCCGGGTGGCCCTGATCCTCCTCTTCTGGGGTCCCTCATTGGCGCTGGTGGCTCCTCCTCCTACTCTTCTCAAGTGCCCCGTCGGAGAAGCGCTCTCCTTCGGGACACCCATGTGGGCACGCTCCCGCCTCATTGGATTTAACTGACAACAGCACGAGCCAATGGCTACGCTGCTATCAATCTATCCAATCAGGAAACAAGTCACCGGCAAGAGCTGGTGTCTCGTCCCCAGGGAGAAAAATACCAGGTTCAGGTAAGTAAAAAGGGGGCACTGGGGGGGGGGGGCTGCAGCATGAGAGAAGGTTTTTCACCTTAATGCATAAAATGCATTAAGGTGAAAAACCATGAGGGGTTACTACCCCTTGATTGCCCGAGATGTCAACCCCTTCCCAACCAGTGTCCTTAGTACAGTGACAGTGTATAGTATTAGCATGATCACTATGTCACTGGAGATGTCAGTGGCAGTTACTCAACTGCCCCCACCACAGTTTCAGTGTCAGTTTGCCAACCGCACTATTGCAGTCCCATTATAAGGAGCTGATCATCACATTTAGTATTACAAGAAAAAAAAAAAGTAATACAAATTACATTATATATTGCATAGTTTGCGTACTCTATAATTTTTATGCAAATCAATATATACTTATTGTGATTTTTTTTGACCAGAGACGTGTAGCGGAATACATTTTGGCCTAACTTTGGCCTAAAAAATTAGATTTTTTTTTAATGGATATATTTTATAGCAGAAAGTAGAGAAAAAGAGAGATACTGTTTTTGTTTCCTAAAATGTTTGGTCTTTTTTTTCATTTATACAATAAAAAAATAGAAGGGCCAGTGATGATCAAATACCACCAGAAGAAAGCTCTATTTGTGTAAAAAAAAAAAAAAAAAAAAAATGATCTAAATTTTGTTTGGGTGCAGCGTTGCATGACCGTGCAATTGCCAGTTAAAGTAGTGCAGTGCTGACTAGCACAAAAATGGCCTGGTTGTCAGGTCACCTTGGGGCGAGGTGACAGATGCACACCGTAGGGATTAGGAGTGCACCGCAAGGTTGTTGACCCTACGGCTGACTGCTGCGGACGGGGGTGAAGGTGATAGGAAGGCAGGGCCGCCAGAACACCAAGATGGATCCCACCGGGGCTAGAGCGTAAGATTCCCTGGGGCGCGGAGTCTAAGAGCCAGCATGTGTTCACCAGAGCCTCGAGTGGTGAGGATGGACTTGGCTGCAACTGGCTCCAGGTCGCGACCCCCAGGGTCCCCCAGCTCACACCCACAGTAGGCAACAGGAGGATAGGGATGGTGAGGGACAAAGCCAAGGTCCGGGCCACAAGTAGACAGGAATAGTCAGGGACACGCCAAAAGGTCAGGATCACAGGCAAACAGGGATAGTCAAGGACACGCCAAAGTCAGTAACGGAATAACAGCAGAGCACACGGCAGGTAACAGCAAGCTAATACACAAAGGAATACACAATGGTTGATCAGCAGGGCTGGCCTGCAGTGCACAGGTTAATATAGAGTTCTCTGATAGGAGCTAGGGTGGAGTCATGCCATAGGATGGATTACAAAAGCAGTCAGGTGAGGGTCGGCTGGTCTCTAGAGATGAACACATGGAAACAGGTAAGCAGACCAACTCTATTGCATAACCATGACACTGGTCATGACGCAGGGTAAAACCTTGCGGAGCTGAAGTGGTTAGGAATTAAGCATTTTCCTTACTTAAAGTACATTTCACCCATTAAGGCCGATTCTTGCGTCTCGTCTTGAATGGATGGGGCCGGATGAGCTCCGTCTTGCAGATGTTTTTATTTTTCGCCTTCTTGCCAGGTCTTCGACGCTCATAGAGAAGATTCTCTCTGCTATGGAGGTGCCGGTATAAATTTTACATTGTAATTATAGGCTCTCTAACTATATGTTATCTTGTCTCTGACTTCTACATTTCATACATAGATAATGAGCTTCTTCTTGGCGTCTTGTTACCGAGAATCCAGGGCTATTGATCACAGGTCTGAGCCTTGACCTGCACTTTCAAGCCAATCACTTTCGGGGGCCAAAGAATTATATCATAAAATGGATTAAAGGGCACAGACTGCACAAAAAAAAACCTATAATATCTCTTTATGGTTTAAAGAAAACCGCTACTTAGAAACTGAAATTGATACAACGTTCATAATTGCTACACTAGACATTCCTAAAATCTCATGGTATTAAAAATAATATATATATTTGCATTTCAAACTGCAGCTAAATATATCTTCTATATACCCATCGCAAAAAGTCAATCCTCGGAGCCACTGCAACATACTTAGTGTATAGGACTTACCAGAATTCTCATCCCCACTACCCCCCCCCCCCTCCCCCGCTCTATCCAATTGTCTCACATCATTTCACAGACATTGCCGGAGAGCCTACATTTAAAGAGGAACTGCAGTCAGAGCTCACATAATTTGTAAAAAAAAAAAAAGAAAAACATCTTTGCCATTCTGAAGCTTCCCTCCGACCACTTTACATATTATTTTATATAGAATGTGATTCTGTACTTGCCAAATATACTGCATAAATCTCCCTCCGCTGAGTCCGGCTGCAGCCATTTTTAACTGTTCACTGTTTTAACTGCCTGTTCACTTCCTGGATTTACACAGACACACACCTCCAGCTCTGTAGCTCTCATTGGCCCTCTTACGACTCATCCCCCCTCCCTTCCTGACAAACTCTCACCAGAGTGAGAAAGAGAGAGAGAGTGAGAGAGAGCTGTGTATGATGTCATAAGCCTAGGCTAATGACCAGACAAGAAACAGGAAGTGGGCTGTATAAGGGATTTACTGGCAGAAAAAAATAAATAAAAAATGTTTTACTATCCAAAGTAGTGAAAACAACAACAACAAGGGCAGAAGATTTAAAGTTGAAAAAAATGACTAAAGTTCTGCTTTAAATTACAAGCATCATCTGCAATAGAAAATGCTGGCAAAATCCTGTCAAAGATTCCCAAACATGTAACTGGATGCCGAGGATTTGCCTCTCCTCATTATCACGCTGAGAGTGATTTGATGATTATAGTGGAGGCAGATCCTTTCTCTTTGCTAACCCTTGTGCTGCCACTGATCCGAGCACGAGTCGCTGGGTAGAGGGGAGGGAGACCAGCGAACGTCTGTTTGGTGATCTCCCCTACCTAGTAAGGTTGGTCATTCATTATACAATTTTCTTGTACAATTTTCCTTTAACTTTACCAAAACCATATTATATGAAGTCAGACCTAAACACTTTCCATTAGTATGCAATCAGGCAGGCCTGTGCACTACATAGTTGAGGGTAAATCTAAAGAAAATTTAAAGTGGTTGTAAACCCTTACAACACACTTTGACCTACAGGTAAGCCACCACCGAGAAGATGGATGCGCCGGATTACAGGGGACAGCGGTGACTTCGCTGGTTCCTGTGTCAGGTAAGTGACACATAATGGACTACTATGCGATGCGATGTATAGTAGTCTATTATGCTTTACCTTTGCAGGGAATGAAAGAGGAAGTAAACTCATCAGGGTTTACTTCCTCTTTAATAAGAAAATTGTATAGTGTATGGTCAGCTTAAGTGTGACCTGGAAGCAATGTGTATTACATCACTACTGGATTTGGCTGTCACTTTCCCCAACCGCTGTGGGGAAGAAGCTATTGGATTCTGCAATCTCTTAGCTCTATTAGAGGACAGGTGAGACATCAGGGGTATAAAAAAAAACAAAAAAACTGATGTCTAATTAACCAGGACCGAGCCTCTTTTTGAGATTTGTTGTTTACAAGTTAAAAACTGTTTTGTTTTTTTGCTAGAAAATTACTTAAAGGGGTTGTAAAGGTAAATGTTTTTTCACCTTAATGCATTCTATGCATTAAGGTGAAAAAACATCTGACAGTGCCTGCGCCCCCAGCCCCCCCGTTTTACTTACCTCGCCCCTCGAAAGTCCCGCGCTCGTCCCCCGACCTCCTTTTCACCGTTCAGCCTGGCCGCTGATTGGCTGGAGTGGATGGATGGAAAGCAGGGCAGCCATTGGCTCGCGCTGCTGTCAATCACATCCACTGACGCGGAGCGCCGGGGGGCGGGGCCGTGTGATACAGCGAGCGGCTATAGCCGCCGGCTGTATCACGGGAGCGCGCCCGCAGATGCTTCTCACCATGTGAGGGAGCTGACATGAACGTGAGAAGCACCTGCGGGAGGAAGCCGAGACAGCCGCCGAGGGACCCCAGAAGAGCAGGTTCGGGGCCACTCTGTGCAAAACGAGCTGCACAGTGGAGGTAAGTATAACAGGTTTGTTATTTTAAAAAAAATAAAAAAATTCACTTTACAATCCCTTTAAAACCCCCGAACATTATACTTTTTTTTTTTTTCTAATACACTAGAGCAGTGATGGCGAACCTTGGCACCCCAGATGTTTTGGAACTACATTTCCCATGATGCTCAACTACACTGAAGAGTGCATGAGCATCATGGGAAATGTAGTTCCAAAACATCTGGAGTGCCAAGGTTCACCATCACTGCCCTAGAGAATAAAACGGCGGTTGTTGGAATACTTTCTGTCATACTGTATGTGCGCAGCGGTCTTACAAGCGCACTTTTTTGGGGAAAATTTCTTTTTTTTTATTATTAAAAAAAAGTGTAAGACAACAATAAAGTTGGCCCATTTTTTTTTTTTTTTTTTATTGTAAAAGATAATGTTAAGTTTGTAAAAGATAATGCCGAGTAAATTGATACCCAACATTCACCGCAGGGACCACTATTATCGGAAACCAGACCGCCGGCCGAAGAAGGGGATACCGGGGTTATGGCAGCTAGTTGCTGCCATATCAATGATATTCCTCTTCAAAATTAGGACGTATATCGGCGTGCGGCGGTCCGGAAGTGGTTAAAGAGAATCTGTCTAAACAAAACAGTATCACACAGGGGGCCAAAAGTCATCTATATGATAAAAAGAAAGTTTAGTGTAAATAAATAAATAAAGTTACATCCAAGCACTTAAAGATTTTGTCGTCCCAAAAATCAGAATTGGCTGTTGGTGCTAACGATCTGAAAATCGGGAGATCGTTCATCAGAGCAAATTTTACTTCCAATTTTCATATTGTGTGTACGAGCCTTGAGAGTACACTAGAAACACGTCTGTCTATCAGAGATGACAGATGTAATGCTAAAGATAAAATATTAGTCTATTGCAGGGATATGCAATTAGCGGAACTCCAGGACTACAAGTCCCATGAGGCATAGCAAGACTCTGACAGCCACAAGCGTGACACCCAGAGGCAGAGGCATGATGGGACTTGTAGTTTTGCAACAGCTGGAGGCCCGTGAACTCAGAGGCGTTGGCGGTCCAGCACTAGATTTTTACCAGTTGGGCTGCCGATTGTTTTGGAGGCCACAGTCATTGGGAGAGGTAAGTACAGACCAGCGGGCATGGGGACACAGCTTAGTATATATAGTGGGCTAGGGAGAGGATCGTTTTTGTAAAAAAAAAAAAAAACTTTTAATAAGCACTTGCCTTTCTAGGGTGCCCGTGATGTCCGCTGCCCGAGGCCGACCAGTCCCTCGGCTCCCGGCGCCGTCATTCAAAGTAAGGCAAACAGGCAGTGGAGCCTTGCGGCTTCACTTCCCCGTTTCTTACTGCGCATGCACAAGTCGCGCAGCTCTTTGTGAATGGGGTGCGCTGTGTTGTGGGACATAAGATCACCACGGAATAGGAAGAGGCAGATTAGGACGATCTGCCTAGCAACAGCCATTTCTGGTAAGTGAAATTTTTTTTTTTTTTTTGCAGCTTTTTTATGCATTTTTTTTTTAGGGTGGACCTCCCCTTTAATTCATTTTTAATATTCAAAGCAAACGCTCCCATCCATCCATGTCTCCATGCTTTATTTTGCGGAGAAATCACTTTGAAAAACACCCTCTAGCATTTCTAGTTGCAGCCATCCTGAGTAAGGGCAGATGATTCATGTAGCATTTACTTCCTGAAATCCATCTGCCCTTAGCTCAGGCATGCAAGCAGGAAGTGTGTGCTAAGCTGAGAAAGACCCGCCTCCTCCAGAGGAAATAAAAAAAAAATAATGTCAATGAAGACTTGTTGGATGTACAGTATGACAGGATTTTGGCCTAGGCCAGAAACCAGGAAGCAACTGAAGAAATGGCGAAAAATAAAAGTGGAAACAAGTAAATATAATATACCTTCCTATCTATTTACTAATGCTAGTAGGATAAAGATAAAAAAAAAAAAAAAAAGAAAAAAGGTTCATATTGATTGAGAGAATTTAGTTCCGCTGCAACTCTTCAAGATGTTTAATTGAATAAACCAGTTGATGATCAGCTTTCCTTTCTTACCAGTGGGCATTGGATCTTTAATATAATCGTGTTTTCTTTTTTCACAAAGAAATGTTTCTAAATCATAAATGGAATTGTCCATAGAACTCTACGGGAGTGCTGCTTATAATAATTACACTTACATTTTAACAATTTAGAGGACAAAACAATAAAACATATGAACTGTAAAATCTGCACAGGACTCCTATCCAGTCCAATCCAGTCCATTGCCATTACAATAATAACGGAATTCTAATCACTGGAAAAATGATCTTATAAAATAATATTAACAATAATAATAATAATTCTTGCTAACTTTTGAAGCATGTGCAGGATCCATACACAGGCTGCTAAGATTATAATAATAATTATATTCTAATAATAGTGTAAGGATAATAATGAGACATATCATCCGTGAACTCTGAGAAGGAAGCATGCATGCGCTGTTGACGCTACACTGATAATTACACTCTAATATTTCCTAATAATTGTGAATCACGTTGAGATGCTGAGATTATTATAATTATATTCCAATACCTTTCTGATAATATTAATGGAATACCTACGATGTGGAGCCTGTGCAGGAATTCTATGCAGGTTTGCTTCAGCTTCATGTATGAATTTATCTGAATCTCTTTAAAGGAACCCAAAAAAAAAAACCTGATCCCACTCATGGTGTTCCCAAATGTCCTCTATAGGAGGGGTCTACAAACTTTCCCCACAAAGGGCGATTTACTGTCCTTCAGGCTTCCTGGGAGGGGGGCAAAGTCATGGAGAGTAAACAATGCCCCATGATTGGTTTTAGTGGGAGGAATAGTGCCCCAACATTGGTTGTAGTGGGAGGAATAGTGCCCCAACATTGGTTGTAGTGGGAGGAATAGTGCCCCATAATTGGTTGTAGTGGGAGGAATAGTGCCCCAACATTGGTTGTAGTGGGAGGAATAGTGCCCCATAATTGGTTGTAGTGGGAGGAATAGTGCCCCATCATTGGTTGTAGTGGGAGGAATAGTGCCCCATAATTGGTTGTAGTGGGAGGAATAGTGCCCCAACATTGGTTGTAGTGGGAGGAATAGTGCCCCATAATTGGTTGTAGTGGGAGGAATAGTGCCCCATCATTGGTTGTAGTGGGAGGAATAGTGCCCCAACATTGGTTGTAGTGGGAGGAATATTGCCCCATTATTGGTTTTAGTGGGAGGGATAATGCTCCATTATTGGTTTTAGTGGGAGGGATAATGCTTCATCATTGGTTTTAGTGGGAGGAATAGTGCCCCAACATTGGTTGTAGTGGGAGGAATAGTGCCCCATTATTGGTTTTAGTGGGAGGGATAATGCTCCATTATTGGTTTTAGTGGGAGGGATAATGCTTCATCATTGGTTTTAGTGGGAGGAATAGTGCCCCGACATTGGTTGTAGTGGGAGGAATAGTGACCCATGATTGGTTTTAGTGGGAGAAATTGTGTCCCATCATTGGTTTTAGTGAGAGGAATAGTGCCCCATGATTGGTTTTAGTGTTAAGAAAAATGCCCCATCATTGGTATTATTGAGAGAAATTGTGTCCCATGACTGGTTTTAATAGAACTGATTTTAATAGTGCCCCATGATAGGTTTTAGTGGGAGGAATAGTGCCCCATGATTGGTTTTAGTGGGAGAAATAGTGCCCCATGATTGGTTGTAGTGGGAGGAATAATGCCCCATCATTGGTTTTAGTGGGAGGAATAGTGCTCCATTATTGGTTGTAGTGGGAGGAATAGTACTCCATTATTGGTTGTAGTGGGAGGAATACTGGCCCGTGATTCATTTTAGTGGGAGGAATAGTGACCCATGATTTGTTTTAGTGGAGGAATAGTGCCCCATCATTGGTATTAGTAGGAGGAATAGTGCCCCATTATTGGTTTTAGTGGGAAGAAAAATGCCCCATCATTGGTATTAGTGGTAGAAATTGTGTCCCATGACTGGTTTTAATAGAAGGAATAGTGCCCCATGATAGGTTTTAGCGGGAGGAATAGTGCCCCATGATTGGTTTTAATAGAAGGAATATTACTCCGCTATTAATTTTAGTGCCCCGTCATTGGTATCAGTGGGAGAAATGGTGCCACGTCATTCTTGTCAGTGGAAGGAAAGAAGTGCCCCGAGGCCCTGATAAAGGTTTGGTGATTGCTGTTCTATAGGAACACTAATCCCCTAACCCTGCTCCTTGTGTTTGTGGCTGCCTTCTCTGGAAACACTGAACCCCACCCTTACTGCCTTCCTTCTATAGGAACATTAAAACCAAATCCTGCTCTTTGTGCTCTTGTCTGTCTTCTCGAGGCACCTTCTACACCAATGTTTAATTCCTCAGGTACCCCCAACAGGCCATGTTTTAGTCATTTCCCTTTCCGCTGCCATGGAGACTAAGCTATGGGGAAGAATTTAAAGCACATGTTGAAGGTACAGGATATTCTGAAAACATGACCAGCTGAGAGTACTTTAGGGCTGAGGCCGGGAAGGACTGTTCTACAGAAGCACCAAAGCTCAACCCGTTCCTTGTGTTATCAGCTGTCTTATACGGGAACACCAAACCTCGTCCTTTTTCCTTGTGTCCCTGTCTACAGGAACGCCAAACCTCATCTCCGCTCCTCGTGTTCTCCTCGGATTCTCGGAGTCAGACCTGTCTATCACAGATGGCACACTGGCTCGCATACTGCCAGATGAGATTATTTTTTTGCAACAGAATGTTTAAAATAAACCATTGTTAAGATTGCTCTGGCCTTTTCTTCAGATACCATCTGCTTTGTACAACCTGTTACGGTGTCTGCTCATTGGCTGGTTCCACAACACCGAATTAAATATCATCCAAGGACGGGAATTGTGTGCACAAGATAATTCATTGATGTCGTACAATCAACCAATGAACTGGGGGTGCAGCTTACTACGTTGGTTTGACCCAGGACTAAAACTGGCCAATCACATTTCTAGAACCATTAGCACCATTGTAAATGTCAAAGGTCCCCAGGCCTGTGGAAGTTGCTGCCGTTTGCATGCATAAACATCTATACATTGTGATCATGTGAAAAACAAAAAAAAAAAAGTGTGTGGAGGGTGGGGGGAGTGAAGATGAGAAGAGAGAAGAAAAGAGAGGAGAATGAGAAGAGAGGAAAGAGAAAGGGGAGAAAGAAAAAAGAGGAGAAGGGAGGAGAAAGAAAAGAGAGGAGAAAGAGAAGAGAGGCAAGGAGAAAGAGAAGAGAGGCAAGGAGAAAGAGAAGAGAGGAGAGGAGAAAGAGAAGAGAGGAGAGGAGAAAGAGAAGAGAGGAGAGGAGAAAGAGAAGAGAGAAGAGGGGAAAGAGAAGAGAGGAGAAAGAGAAGAGAGAAAAGAGAAGAGAGAAGAGGAGAAAGAGAAGAGAGAAGCGGAGAAAGAAAAGAGAGGAGAAGGAAAAGCGAGGAGAGAAGAAAGAAAGATGGTCTCCACATGGACACACTAAGCAGTGGGATGCGATGGATGGCTCAGTGTGAATAATGGATGGATCCGTGGCTGTAGCTATATGTGCTACTTATAAAACAGGGTGTTTTAGCCTTTATGATTGAACGGGCTTTTTGACTGGTCGGTGAATGGACCGTCAGAGCACCCCCCTTGGTTAATATAGCCTTGTACAATTTACTACTCCATGGACCCCGGATTTGATATCATACTATACTGGACATTTAGCAGATGGAAGAATCACTGTTTCCATATGACACTATACACGTTTGGAAAGAGCATTCTTCTCTATGATGACACCGGACCCCTCCCCCCCCCCCCCCCCCCTTTGGAAGTCTAACCTCATTTAGGCATGCTTTTAACAAGACAGTGAGACCTGTTCTTTTTCAGACACACGTTGATTGGGTCCTGATGAAGCAAATAGCAAAACGCGTTGACGCACATGGAACTCACTACAGCTACACAGTGCATTCTTTCCATCTGCATCATGCAGCTTTCAATTTTTTAATTCCCTGAGCACAATTTTATTCTTAATGTGTGTTGCTTCTTTAGCTCTATTGTATGATGTACAAATACAATTTATTTTTTCTAAAAACACATTATCGTCCAATATTGCCTCTAAGGTCCGATTTAGGGCCTTGTGCCCATTTTTTTTTTTTCTTTTAAGAGGAGAAAGAAAAAAAAAAAAGAGGAGATTAAAAAGAGAGGAGAGGAGAAAGAAAAGAAGGAAGAGAGGAGAGGAGAAAGAAAAGAAGGAAGAGAGGAGAGGAGAAAGAAAAGAGAGAAGTGGAGAAAGAAGAGAGGACAGGAGAAAGAAAAGAGGGAAGAGAGGATATACATATATATAGTTACATAATTAGTAAGGTTGAATAAAGACATCAGTCCATCCAGTTCAACCTGAGTGAGTGTCTACAATTGTCCCTATCCCTGTGCATTGCACTCTCACATTGGTCCCTACCCTCAAGGAGCCCACAATCCAAGATCCCCAGTTGTATACTAGGGCCAATTTTAGACAGAAGCCAATTAACCTACCTGCATGTCTTTGGAGTGTGGGAGGAAACCGGAGTACCCGGAGGAAACCCACGCAGGTACAGGGAGAACATGCAAACTCCAGGTAGGTAGTGTCATGGTTGGGATTTGAACCAGTGATCTTTTTTACTGCTAGGCGAGAGTGCTAACCACTACACCACTGTGCCGCCTAGGATAGGAGAAAGAAAAGAGAGAAGAGAGGAGAAAGAAAAGAGAGAAGAGAGGAGAAAGAAAAGAGAGAAGAGAGGAGAAAGAAAAGAGGGAAGAGAGGAGAAAGAAAAGAGGGAAGAGAGGAGAAAGAAAAGAGGGAAGAGAGGAGAAAGAAAAGAGGGAAGAGAGGAGAAAGAAAAGAGGGAAGAGAGGAGAAAGAAAAGAGGGAAGAGAGGAGAAAGAAAAGAGGGAAGAGAGGAGAAAGAAAAGAGAGAAGAGAGGAGAAAGAAAAGAGGGAAGAGAGGATAGGAGAAAGAAAAGAGGGAAGAGAGGATAGGAGAAAGAAAATAGAGGAGAGGAGAAAGAAAAGATAGAAGAAAAAAGATGGGAAGGAAAGTAAGAAAAAAAAGAGGATTAAAAAAAAAGGATACAAAAAAAGAGGAAAAAAATGGATAAGAAAGAGTGGAGGAGTTCAGATTGGGATGGGAAGGGGTCCTGACGAGGCATGTTGTGATCCTTAGATATTCAGAAGGCCTTTGCTTCGCTATCATGGGGCTACCTCTTCTATGTCTTATCTAGATACAGATTTGGTCCGTAGTTCTTATGGACTCTAAAAGTCCTGCACAGTTCCCCTACGGTGTCTCTAACGATTAAAGGCTATGAGGTGTAAAGTTGAGTCCTCAAAAAAACCCAGAGGAGGTCTCTCACTTTTTTATCACTGTAGCCAGAAATTGGAAGTCAGCTGCCATCCCATTTGACCAACTTAAGCGCAAGCTCTCCTGGATCATGACAAATGAAAGGCTCTCGGTAGTCTTGAAAGACAGAATAAAGGTGTTTGAAAAATTCTGGGGTCTGTGGATCAGCTATCTGACTGGAGACCCCCGTACGGCTCCGGTCTGGGGGGCCTTCGGGCAGCAAGGACCAGAGCTTGCCCCCCCCCCCTTTCCTTTCCTCTCCCCTCTTAAACATTTTCTTTGTTTAATAAGGAGCTTGATGAGTACCATCTAAATGCCAATAAAAAAGTACCCAACGGGGGTTATTTACTAAAGGAAAATCCACTTTGCATTACAAGTGCACTTGGAAGTAAAGTCGCTGTAGATCCGAGGGGAACATGCAAGGAAAAAAAAAAAAAAAATTTAGCTTGCACATGATTGGATGATAAAATCAGCAGAGCTTCCCCTCATTTCAGATCAACCCCTTAGATCAGAGGTCTCCAAATGACAGCCCTCCAGTTGTTCAGGAACTACAATTCCCATCATGCCTAGTCATGTCTGTGAATGTCAGTTTTACAATGCCTCATGGGATTTGTGGTTCTGCAACAGCCGGAGGGCCGTAGTTTGGAGATCCCTGCCTCAGATTTACAGCGACTGCAAAATTTAAGTGCAAAGCGGATTTGCCTTTCGTAAATAACCCCCACAGTGTCTTTTCTTCAACATACGAACATCAGGTACCATGCAACTGATATATTGTTAAAATATCTTGCTATTGTTTTTATACCTAATGTGAAAACATCAATAAAAACATTAAAATGAAAGAATGGAGGATAGGAAAAAGAGGCGAGAGGAGATGGGAGCGCAAAGGAAAAGAGGACAGGAATTAGAGAGAAGAGGACAGAGCAGGAGAGGAAAGGAGAAGAGAAGCATTCGAGTAGTGGAAAGGGAGAAGAGAAAATAGAAAGGAGAGAGAGGATAAGAGAAAGAGAAAAAGGAAAAGATAGGACAAGAGAAAGTGGAAGATAGGAGAGTAAAGAGAGAGGAGAGAAGATAATAAAGCAGAAGAGAGGGTGGGTGAGGGAGAAGAAGAGAGGAGAAGAGAGGGAAGAGGTGAAAGGAGAGGAAGAGAGGGAAAGGAAAGGTGAGCAGAGAGTTGAAGGGACAGAGGGGAGAGAAAATGAAGTGAAAAGGTGAGGGAAGAGAGGGAAGAAATAGCAGGGGTAAGAGAAAAGAAAGAGGGAGAGATAAAGAGAGAGAGGGGGGGGAGAGAGGGAGGGAGAGAGGGAGGGAGAGAGAGAGTGAGAGGGGGGGTAGATAGAGGGAGACAGAGAGAGAGGGGGGAGGGAGAGAGAGAGAGAGGGGGGGGGAGGGAGAGAGAGAGGGGGGGGGGAGAGAGAGGGGAGGGGAGATAGAGGGAGAGAGACAGAGAGAGAGAGACAGAGGGGAGGGAGAGAGAGAGGGTGGGAGAGAGAGAGAGAGAGAGGGGGGGAGGGAGAGAGAGAGGGGGAGGGAGAGAGGAGGGGGGGGGGAGAGAGAGAGGGGGGAGATAGAGGGAGAGAGAAGAGGGAGAGAGACAGAGAGAGAGGGGGGGAGAGAGAGAGAGGGTGGGAGATAGAGGGAGAGAGACAGAGAGAGAGAGAGAGAGAGAGAGAGAGGGGGAGGAGAGAGAGAGAGGGTGGGAGAGAGAGAGAGAGGGGGGGGGAGAGAGAGAGAGAGAGAGAGGGGAGAGAGAGGGGGGAGATAGAGGGAGAGAGACAGAGAGGGAGAGGGAGAGAGAGAGAGGGTGGGAGATAGAGGGAGAGAGACAGAGAGAGAGAGAGAGGGGGGGGAGGGAGAGAGAGAGGGTGGGAGAGAGAGAGAGAGAGAGAGGGGGGGGGGAGGGAGGAGAGAGGGTGGGAGAGAGAGAGAGAGAGGGGGGAGGGAGAGAGAGAGGGGGGAGAGGGAGGGAGAGAGAGAGAGAGAGAGAGAGAGAGAGAGAGAGAGAGAGAGAGAGAGGAAGCAAGAGCAAGAGAAGAGAGACGGGAGGAAGAGGTGAGCAGAGAGTTAAAAGAGCAGAGGGAAGAGGATAGAAAGGGAAAAGGTGAGGGAACAGAGAGGAGAAAGAAGAAAGAGTAGGGGCCAAGTAAGAGAGAGAGAAAGAAAGAGAACAGAGGAGAAGGAAAGTAAAAAGAGAGAAGGAGAAAAAAAATAGAAAGAAGAAGAGATTGAAAAGGGGGGGACGGAAAGTGTAGGGAGAAGGGAGAATGGGGAAAGGAAGAGAAGAGAAGAAGAAAAAAGAAGTATAGAAATAAGAGGAGAGAAAGAGAGTGGGGGATAGAGAGGAGGATGAAAAGATGAGATTAAAGGATAGACAGAGAAAAGAGAAAGGTGAAACAGTATAAGGAGAGAAAAAACAGAACTGAAGAAAGAGAAGAAAATCGGTAAAAATAAAAAGAAGACAACCACAAGGCTGGTAAAATGATTCAGAAATGACACTTTCAAATTAAAGTAGTAACAAAAGGGGGAAAAAAAGGAAAGCAAAATAAAGAGAATCCTTTACATTGTAGGATGAATGGCCATTGACAGCCAGTCTCTCCCCCTGAATAAGTGGTGTCTCTCTCTCCATTGTGGATGACAGGCGGTGAGAGAATGTGCTGCGACTCCACACTGCTCCCATAACAGCCAGACAAATGACCCCAGCCACCGAGAGATCTCAGAAAACGTATAAAAGAGATGCCCTCCTCCCCCTACGAGGTCGGCATTGTGAAGCCGAGAAAAGGATTATGGCCGACTAGCGGCAAGACCGAGCCGAGAGCATCCTGAGCTCTCCCACTGCTACAGGTTACTTGTTATTTAGGTCAATATCTGGAGGAAGGAGAAAATGACATCCTTACTGACCGCCGGGGAGGAGAAGAGGGCAGCCAGAGAATGACAAAATGAACCTGTTTTATACCCCAAATGATTTCCATAAAGAAAACGCTGTCAGGGTCCCGATCCGCCACACTGAGCACTTCCTGTTATTCTGAAATAATGGATGAATAGCAAAAATTTTGCCCATTTCTGAAGTGAAAAAAAAAAAAAATGGAGTGTTTTCTTTTTGACGGTTCCATTCATCGTAGATAAAAGAGGGTCGTTTACTTAAATTTCATCCAATTTGTCAAGTGGAAAGTCAGCGGACAGCGCAAGGAATCGCAACCCGCTGCCTTATAATGAATCCGGGATTCTGAGACGACCTCCCGCTGACACAATGTAACAATTATCTGCTTGGAAAAGATATTCCTCAACCAAACGGGAGATTGAATTACCCAGGCATGGACAATCGTAAGGAAAAGCCTAAGGCATGCCGCAATTTCAGCCAACAAGACACCTGGATAATGGCGATGTTTGATACAGTTCCATATAAAGATCTCATATAAAATAACTGTTGTACATGCTAGGACTTAACCCTAGGGAGGTTTAGTGGGCTAAAGCAGTGGTCATCAACTCCTGTCCTCAGGGCCCACTAACAGGCCAGGTTTGCAAGATAACTGAAATACATCACAGGTGATATCATTTGCTGCTCAGTGATTGCAGTATTTTAGACTACATCTACCCAAGGTAATGCATAAAACCTGGCCTGTTAGTGGGACCCGAGAACAGGGTTGATGACACTGGGCTAAAGGAGTGAGATTGTAAATGAGAACAGAGACCAGTCACTAGTGGTGCACCACAAGGCTTGTAGTCGGTCCTGTTCTATTTCATCTGTCTGTTAGTAATATCAAAGAAAGGTTGGTGGGCAAGGCATGTCTTTTTGCTGGAGACACAAGGTAAGGGGTTGATATTCCTGGAGGTGTGCATAGGGCCTTAACATAGATATTGGATATCGGGGAACTGGAGAAAGTGCAGAGAAGGGCAACCAAACTGATAAGAGACATGAAGGAGCTCAGCTATGAGGAAAGATTAGAGGAACTGAATGTATTCACTTTTGAGAAGAGGATATTAAGGGGGGGATATGATCAACATGTACAAATATATAAGGGGTCCATATAGTGAATGTGGTGTTGAGTTATTCACCTAAACTTGCATACACACGGTCACACAAAGTTGGTCGGAAATTCCGAACGTCAAGAACGCGGTGACGTGCAACACGTACGATGAGCCGAGAAAAATGAAGGTCAATAGCCAGTGCGGCTCTTCTGCTTGATTCCGAGCATGCGTGGAATTTTGTGCGTCGGAGTTGTGTACACACGATCGGAATTTCGTTGTCTGACAATTTGAGATCCAGATCTCAAATTTTGTGTGACGGAAATTCCTGTGGGAAATGTGTGATGGAGCCTACACACAAGGTCCCATCGAACATTTTCCGTAGGAAAATCTGACCGTGTGTATGGGACATTAGAGCTGTGAAAATGTGGAATAGACTCCCTCCAGAGGTGGTTCTGGCCAGCTCAGTAGATTTCTTTAAGAAAGTCCTCTAGTGTGTGCTAGATGTAGTGTGTAGAATAGGCAAACCATGCTCTAACTCATATTGTACATTTAGCGTACAGTGTACAGTAGCGGCTGGTGGTAATTTTTGTTTTGAGGTGACACATAGTGCACTCACACCCGCCACTCCCCCCCCTTGTTGGGGTGGTCGGTCGGTGCAATTACCCCATCCATGGCGGGCAATAACGGGCAGCTTCCCCTGCCCTCCTTCGCAGGCATCACAGTAGCAGGCATCACAAGCAGCTTCTCCTTCCCCTGGTTCCTCGTTGGTGGCCAATCAGAATGCTTCTCCTTTTGGCCAATCCGGAAAAGGGTCTCAGACTGACTGGCGGAGAGGAGATTCAGTGTGAGAATAGTGAATATTGATATGCTATTCTCACACACCTTTGTGGGCTCCAAACTCATTCTGTGCGCACCAAGCCCACCCTAATTTTAAGCCTATTAGAACCTCTGACTCTAATTGGTGCTTCAAAAAAAAACACCCGCCCATCCTGCACTCTTAACAGACAGGTCACCCCTGCCTCTGGTGCCTCTCCCTGGTGTCTGGAAGGTTGAAGAACCTTCTAGAATTAGAGGGCAGGGGTTCTGACGAGCTGCCATGCATATTTATGAGGCCTTAGCCAAACCCGAGAAGTGGGCTGGCAGGGGGCTGATTTGACCTCATAAATAGACACGGGCCATGCCAGCAGGGCAGTTGGGTGGAAGATGGAGATGCAGTGGTGAGGCTACTGGTGGTCCTGAGGGGTACTGCCTAGTTTGGAGTGGAGGGGGGGGTGACCTGCCTTACACTGGTGCTCGGGTGTTGGAGAGATCCCGCCAAAGAGGAATCTTTCCTGGAGGCACGAGAGCAAGGCGAGGACAGAGTGAGCAGTTCAACACTGTTGGGGACCAACAAAGGGGAGAGACTGTTTACATGTAGCCAGTCTCCCTTGAAGACAGTGTTGTGCTTAATCCTTCTATCCTTCCCTGAGAGATCTCCTGAGAGTCAGCCAGGTGGGCTGGTGAAGAGTCAGTCAGGTGGACTGGTGTGAAGAGGCAGCCAGGAGGACTGGTGTAGCGAGGCAGCTGCAGCCAGGTGGGCTGGCAGGGCCTAAAGAGGTGGTGCTGGGATCAGTGATCACAAAGGAAGCAGAAGGGAAAGTTGCACGTTGTCACTCCACGTGTGCTACTGTTAAGGGACTGTGAGTTCCTGCCTGTAATGGGCCACTACTGAACTGACAAGGAATCTGTTCCCCCAGGGGTGTATCAGCAGAGGCTGAGCAAGAGAGGGGCCAATAGTGTGCAGGAGGAAGGTTGAAGAGGAGACTATATAGCTGTACAGGGAGTCCCAGAGTTACAAACAACCGACTTGCGAGCGACTCTTACTTACGAATGCCAGGCGGCGCCAGCGAGCACATCGGAAAACATCAGAAAACATCGGAAACACCGTTCTGCGAATGCGCGTCCGGATTACGAACACATCCGACTTCAGAACAAACAGGCAGTCCCTAACCTGTTCGTAACTCTGGGACTGCCTGTATATAGGAAGTTGTCCTTGATGTTTGCTGAAATCAAGTGGGCATCCCATAACCTCCAATCTCCATCCAAGTTGTTGTTAATCCCCTAATAAACAAGAAAAACAAAGCTACAGACTGTTCTCTGACTTTGGGAGCCTGTGAAGATTCAGTGTGCTTGGCTGTGAAGGAGTGGGGGATCCTTGTTCATTTGCAGCTCCTACGTGGAGTGTGCTACAGATATAAGAAAGCCTAAAAAAGAAAACAAATGCAGCTATCACATCTACGAATCGGTAAGCTGCAACATAATAAATGTTTGCTTTTGGGCTCAATACCGCTTTAACAAGGAGCATGTCGGACCTATGCAGAGAGAAACCAATGCTTATGCGCAGAGAGCAAGGGTCCTTCTCTTCAGCATGCTGGCAAGGGTCAGGCTTTTCTACTCAAGCTATAGCCACTTTCTAAAGAAAACACATTTTAAGACTTTTAAACATATTTTTGTTGTATACACCTGGAATGTACTTAGCCGACTTACACTAAAGATTCAGTTGAGCCATAACTTAAAATGCCTTGTATCAGAATGAGCGTACTGCTGCCCCTATCCATACAATAAACCCCCACACCCAGGGCAGCCGGCCCTCCTGCCCACCCCCTTGCCACAGCCCTGATAGCATGTGCAGAGAGCAGAACTGTAGGAGGGGCCAAAGAGGTTCCACCCTCTACAGAAAACAAGGAGGGGGGTGGGGTTGAAGACAAGACAAATCCCCATGCAAGATGAAATATAGAGCACAGCTGTGGGAGAGACCCTGCAGGCTCCACCTACTACACAAGGGGGTGGAGACAAGACTAGTCACCCTGCACAAGGAGAGAGGGCAGAGCTTTGGGAGGGACCATGCAGGCTCCACCCACTACATAAGGGGGTGGAGGCAAGACTATTCACCCTGTACAAGGAGAAAGAGAGAGGGCAGAGCTGTAGGAGGGACCAGGCAGGCTACACCTACTACACAAGGGGTGAAGACAAGACTAGTCATCCTGCACAAGGAGAGAGAGAGAGAGAGAGAGGGCAGAGCTGTGGGAGGGACCATGCAGGCTACACCCACTACACAAGGGGGTGGAGACAAGACCAGTCCCCCTGCACAAGGAGAAAGAGAGGGCAGAGCTGTAAGAGGGACCAGGCAGGCTACACCGACTACATAAGGGGGTGGAGACAAGACTAGTCACCCTGCACAAGGAGAGAGGGGGCAGAGCTGTGGGAGGGACCATGCAGGCTACACCCACTACACAAGCGGGTGGAGACAAGACTAGTCACCCTGCACAAGGAGAGAGAGGGGGCAGAGCTGTGGGAGGGGCCATGCAGGCTCCACCCACTACACAAGGGGGTGGAGGCAAGATTATTCACCCTGCACAAGGAGAAAGAGAGAGGGCAGAGCTGTGGGAGGGACCATGCAGGCTACACCCACTACACAAGGGGGTGGAGACAAGACCAATCACCCTACACAAGGAGAGAGAGGGCAGAGCTGTAGGAGGGACCATGCAGGCTCCACCCACTACACAGAGGGGGTGGAGACAAGACCAGTCCCCCTGCACAAGGAGAGAGAGCAGCAGTGAGCGGTCTTTATTACAGGAAGTCTCACGCTGCATTACTGCACAGATCTGGAAGAAATACACAAAGCTCACAGAGATTCCAGGAAGAATATGCACAATTCTTCTACTTAACTCAGATTTCGGCTCTAATGCATATTGATAAGGTTATTTCCATTGAGATGATCTCTTGTTCCTGTTTATCTAGAAAATACACACAAACTACATTTTCTTCAAAGGCATGCCGGAGCATCAAACTGTATCCTATGAAAAAAAATTTGAAAAGCAAAATAAATCCCTCACATCATAGATGAAAAATGAAGGCTTAGAATGCGGGCATGATGCCACTCTGTCGGACCATAATGATTGCATGGTGCAGCCGGAGGTTGCGGCACTAAAATGTGTTCCGTGTTTTTTATTTTCTTTAGGTTAATAATAATAACAGTACGTAAATGTGCTTCTAGTCTGTTTTAATTCCACAATGTTTCCCCCCGAGCCATAGGCAGATTTTTTTTTCTTTTTTTTTTCTCTCCGTTTAAACATTTCTTTTCACACTTGGCTTCAGACGCTGGATTTGCAGGATTCATTCCCCACTTATGTATTAGGAAAAACAATCATTAACCCTTGTACCGACTTCATCGGAAGCTGCCAAAGTAGGTGTGAAAAAAGCCGGTTCCTCTGTGTACACCGCTCTATTTATATTGTGCTGTTTAGACAGAAATCATACGTAATGTTTTAACTAATAGTGATACAGAATCTTACTGGCAATCAGTCAGCTCGGCGGTGGTCCGTGGGCATCTTTAGCAACGCGGGAAGCTAAGCAAACCAAAGCGGATACCGAGTGACGGAGGCGGCTTGGCATTCAGGGCAGCAAACTAACACTATTTGTTTAAAAAAGTACATAAATATTTATATGATCTTTTGCATAACTATTTCAACTGGTCAGAAGACCCTAAAAAAAATTAATGATAATAATAATAAAAATAATGATACAATTATATGATTATTTATAAAAATTATTATGCAATTAATGAACTAAATAATATATTTATATATACAATGTGTATATATATATATATATATAAACACACACATATATATACACACATCATTATATATTATATATATATATATATATATATATACATACATACACACACGGTATCTCACAAAAGTGAGTACACTCCTCACATTTTCGTAAATATTTTCTTCTCTCTTTTCATGTGACAACACTGAAGAAATGACACTTGTCTACAATGTAAAGTAGTGAGTGTACAGCTTGTATAACAGTGTAAATTTGCCGTCCCCTCAAAATAACTCAACACACAGCCATTAATGTCTAAACCGCTGGCAACAAAAGTCAGTACACCCCTAAGTGAAAATGTCCAAATTAGCCATTTTCCCTCCCCCCCGGTGTCATGTGACTCATTAGTGTTACAGGGTCTCAGGTGTGAATGGGGAGCAGGTGTGTTAAATTTGGTGTTATCGCTCTCACTCTCTCATACTGGTCACTGGAAGTTCAACATGAAACCTCATGGCAAAGAACTCTCTGGGGATCTGAAAAAAAAAAAAAAAAAAAAAAAAAAAATGTTTCTCTACGTAAAGATGGCCTAGGCTATAAGAAGATTGCCAAGACCCTGAAACTGAGCTGCAGCACGGTGGCCAAGACCATACAGCAGTATAACAGGATGGGTTCCCCTCAGAACAAGCCTCGCCATGGTCCACCAAAGAAGTTGAGGTCACGTGCTCAGCGTCATATCCAGAGGTTGTCTTTGGGAAATAGACGTATGAGTGCTGCCAGCATTGCTGCAGAGGTTGTAGAGCCGGGGGGGGGGGGGGGTCAGCCTGTCAGTGCTCAGACCATACGCCGCACACTGCATCAAATTAGTCTGCATGGCTGTCATCCCAGAAGGAAGCCTCTTCTAAAGATGATGCACAATAAAGACGGCAAACAGTTTGCCGAAGACAAGCAGACTAAAGACACGGATTACTGGAACCATGTCCTGTGCTCTGATGAGACCAAGATGAACTTATTTGGGGTCAGATGGTGACAAGTGTGTGTGGGGGCAACCAGGTGAGGAGGACAAAGACAAGTGTGTCTTGTCTACAGTCAGGCATGGTGGTGGAAGTGTCATGGTCTGGGGCTGCATGAGTGCTGCCGGCACTGGGGAGCTACAGATCATTGAGGGAACCACGAATGCCAACATGTACTGTGATATACTGAAGCAGAACATGATCCCCTCCCTTCAGAGACTGGGCCGCAGGGCAGTATTCCAACATGATAACTTTCCTATACACACCTCTAAGATGACCACTGCCTTGCTAAAGAAGCTAAAGGTGATGGACTGGCCAATAATGTCTCCAGACCTAAACCCTATTGAGCATCTGTGGGGCATCCTCAAACGGAAAGTTGCTGGAGTGCAAGGTCTCCAACATCCACCAGCTCCGTGATGTCATCATGGAGGAGGGGAAGAGGACTCCAGTGGTGACCTGTTAAGCTCTGGTGACCTCCATGCCCAAGAGGGTTAAGGCAGTGCTGGAAAATAATGGTGGCCACACAAAATATTGCCTCTTTGGGCCCAATTTGGACATTTTCACTTATGCTTAGAAATAATTGATATGCAATGTGGAAATGAATATATGATTTTATATTTTCATCACACACACAATTTCCGTTTTGTTACTGGAACACACATGCAATCAGAACAAAGTTCCATATACTAACTTATTAAAGGGAGCCTGACATGGGAGGTTGCTATGGCTACTTTTCTTCTGAAAATGATATTTTTGTTTTTGTTTTTTTAATACCCTGGAGTCACTAACGGGAAGATTGGCTCTTCTCTGACTGTCATTGTAATCATATTACAAGTCAATGAGTCAGAGTTATTAAAGCCAAAGCCAGACAATTAGTACTTTTAGTGGGCCAGCAATGGCAGGCCACAAATCTCCAATATGACAGGTGTAAGAAGAGCAGGAATTGCTAAGAGGATGTAACTGATGTTGGGGCCCCGCTCTCCATCTCAGCCAGGAGTGCCCACAGCAGACATGGCACAAGGCCCAGATAGCAAGTATTGAGCTGCAAGTTTGAACATGACTTGCTAAGCTACTGCTAGACTTGCCCGGCTTCACAAGTTTGTTGCACAATTGCAGCAAGTCCGCATTGCATGACTCCAGATCAACTTTCTTTGCAAACATTCTGCAAGTCTTGGTTCAGTTCTGTTGTACAATATAGTCCTCCCACCACAGGGGGAAACTCTGGCTGAACTTTCTTTTCAATATGTTTATTGGTTTACAAAAAAACACATAAAGAAATAACATTTCTAGTATTGGCCTGCAAGCCCTAACACAATAAATGGGCAAACACATAAGAGAAATACTAAAGCATTAGACTATCAACCATCATAAGCAACTGTCAATGGATAGACATAGAAAGAATTGCAATCAGGTCTGAGAAAGACTGTCAGGGGTTAATTTACTAAAGACAAATAGACTGTGCACTTTGCAAGGCACAGTTGTAATCTGGAAGTCAGTGGCGGCTGGTGCTCAAATATTTTTTTGGGGGGAGCAAAGAAACTGAAAAATTCTGAAACCCCCCCCCCCCCCCCCCCCCAAAAAAAATCATCAACTGCTGCCACTGTGCCATTAAACACAGCCACTGTGCCCATCCAATGCAGCCATCGTGCCCATCAAAGGCAGCCGCTGTGCCCATCAAACGCAGCCACTGTGCCCATCAAACACAGTCATTGTGCCCATTAAACGCAGCCACTGTTCCCCATCGAATGCAGCCACTGTGACTTCATATTCAGCCACTGTGCCCATCAAATGCAGCCTCACTGTGCCCCAAATGCAGCCTCACTGTGTCCCATCAAATGCAGCCTCACTGTGCCCCATCACATGCAGCCTCATTGTGCCCCATCAAATGCAGCCTCACGGTGCCCCATCAAATGCAGCCTCACGGTGCCCCATCAAATGCAGCCTCACGGTGCCCCATCAAATGCAGCCTCACGGTGCCCCATCAAACGCAGCCACTGTGCCCACCAAATGCAGCCAGTGTGCCCATCAAACGCAGCCAGTGTGCCCATCAAACGCAGCCACTGTGCCCATCAAACACAGCCATTGTGCCCATTAAACGCAGCCACTGTGCCCATCTTATGCAGCCACTGTGCCCCATCGAATGCAGCCACTGTGACTTCATATTCAGCCACTGTGCCCATCACATGCAGCCTCACTGTGCCCCATCAAATGCAGCCTCACTGTGCCCCATCAAATGCAGCCTCACGGTGCCCCATCAAATGCAACCTCCCCATGCCCCATCAAATGCAGCCTCACTGTGCCCCATCAAATGCAGCCTCACTGTGCCCCATCAAATGCAACCTCACTGTGCCCCATCAAATGCAGCCTCACTGTGCCCCATCAAATGCTCCCACCGTGCCCCATCAAATGCAGCCTCACTGTGCCCCAAACGCAGCCACTGTGCCATAGCAAATGCTGCCAGTGTGCCCCCCCCCCCCGCGCCTGTACTTATCCTGTCTTGGTAGCGGTGGAACAGCTCCTCGATATCTTCTCCCATTCTCTGCTATGATTGGACACCTGATAGGCATCCAATCACAGCACCTGTCGTTTCAGCCAATCAGGTGACGGGTAACAGATCCAAGCACCTGATTGGTGGAGAGGCGGTTTAATGTTAGGAAAAGGAATATTAATTCGCTTTTCCAACACAGCTGAGTGACCTGCGAGTTCCTAGCATGGGTGCCTGAACAGGGGGTGGTAGCGGCGGCCATAGATAGATTCATGCAATGCATGTATCTATCTATTGGTGCTAGAGGAGTGGCTGGAGAGAGGGGGCGGCGCCCGTGCGTCCTTATTGACGAACCACCATTGCTGGAAGTGCAGTTGCTCCAGAGCTTAGTAAATGAGCCAAAGGTTCTTCTGGCTCCCCCCCCCCCCCCCCCCCCCCGAACGTGATTAGGCAGACACCAAGATCCTAACACCGTTCTCCACTCCCTGTTCAGACAAGATGAAGAGGGATAGGAGGTATCTCAATTCCGTATCTCATCGAGTTTGGATTTTATGTATATTTGTCCAGAGGAGCTTGCAGTCAGATCATGGTTTGTCACCCAGTGTGTAGCTGGATTTTCATGCTGTAGACTTGCAGAGCTCTTGCTGTAGACTCACCACTGCAACTTTTGCTCTTGCTAGAGACTCGCCACACAAATTCGCTACAAATTGGAGAAGTGTGAACTAGAACTTGTGCTTCAAGTGAAAATGTGCAGCAAGTTAAGAGACTTCCAAGTCAACAGTGCCACAAATGTGTGGGGAGTTATCCTTGGTATCTGGGGGGTGCACTAACTATGGCAGGAAAAGGGACGGAGGCGGAACTCACAGATTTAAAGGTAAGCGCTGCGCTTCTGACTGACAAACGGGCATAAAAAAAGTGAAAGTTTCCCTTTAAGGAGATCAATATGAAGCAGAGAAGGAAAGAGCTGATTGACAGCGCGCTTTCCGGCCGTTACATTTTACAGCTGTGCCAAGTCATTGTGCTGCACTGAATGATTTAAAGGAAAAATCTTTGCTCTTCCATTAAAGCCGAATCCCAGGCAGACAAATGCACCACTTAGTTCAGGAAGGTATAAGTTACAAAGTCATGGGATGTGTTTCTGAATGCGGCTAGTGCGAGTACCTGAATCTGTCTTCATCTTAGCCCTTTGCTGTCCTCTGTACCACAACACTGAGGGTGGGAGGGGCAGACCTAGGGCCGATCAAGTATTTTTTTTTTTTTTTTTTTTAAAACAGTGTTTTTTTGTTTTTTTTTAACCACTTGCCTAACAGGTACTTACACCCCCTTCCTGCCCAGGCTATTTTTCAGCTTTCAGCGCTGTCACACTTTGAATGACAATTGCGCGGTCATGCTGCACTGTACCCAAACACATTTTTTATCTTTTTCTTCATACAAATAGAGCTTTCTTTTGGTGGTGTTTAATCACTGCTGGGTTATTTTATAAAAAATAAAATAAAATAAAAAACAAAAAATGTTGAAAAAAAAATGTGTTTTACTTTTTTCTGTCATTTTTCGCCTTCACTGATGTGCGCTGATGAGACGGCACTGATAGGCTGAACTGATGGGCATTGGTGAGGTGGCACTGACCAGAAGGCACTAATATGCCACACTTATGGGCACTGATGAGCACCGATAGGCAGCACCAATGGGCACTGTTTAGTGGCACTGATAGGCGGCACTGGTGGGCACTGATAGGCAGCACTGATGGGCACTGATAGGCGGCACGGATAGGCAGTACAGATGGGCACTGATGGGTGACACTGATGGGCATTGATCAACAGAAGTAATGGGCATTGATGGGCAGCACTGATTGCCAGAACTGACTGGCATCGCTAATGGGCACTGATTGGTGGCACTTGTGGGCACTGATTTCTGCCACTTGTGGGTACTGTATGCCAGCATTGGTGGGCATGGTGGGCACTGTTTTGTGACACTGTATTTATTTATGTATTGTAATCAGTGCACTGATGATCAGTGTCCTGATTACATCCCTAGCTGTCCCGTGAGGAGATGCCGCTCCTCACACTCTGTCAGTGTGAGGCGAGGAGAGCTGATTACCGGCATCTCCTTGTTTACATGTGACCGGCTGTGATTGGACACAGACAAACATGGTTAAAGACCCGCTGATGCGGCTCTTTACAGAGATCGGGGTCGCGGCCACAATTGCCATGCTTCTCGCCCCGCGCGGGCGCGCAAGAGTGGCTGTTCTGGGATGCCGTCATATGACTTCGTCCCAGAACGAGAGCTGCACCGCTCCACTGTCATTTGATGGCGGGTCAGGCAGCAAACAATTAAACTGAGCAAAAACAAGACACCTGTTAAGTGAACAAAAAAAGTGCACGTGAAAAACACACAAAAAAGTGCACTTATAGTGGAATTAAAGGCCGTTTAATGATTTCTACCTATGGGTAATACTATAATAAAGCTTGCCTGTAGGTATCGTAAATATCTCCTAAACCTGCACCATTTAGGGGTAGACATGTGCAATTTGTTTTGCAATTCATTTGTAACGAATTTCAACAAATTCGTAAAATATTCGAATTAACGAAAACCTGTTTTTACTAATTTTTCAGAATATCCAAAAATTCAGAATTTCCGAATTATCAACTTTACGGATTTCAAATTTACGAATTTACAAAATCTGAAAATTTGAAAAGCCGGAAATGTGAAAATCCGGAAAACCAAAAATCAGAAAATTCATAAATTTGGGAAATTCTAAAATCCAAAAATCTGAAAATTCAAAATAACAAAAATCCAAAAATGATAACTAATAATAACTTAACTATTAAATTATAGGTATTGTAATTTTCTTTCAAATTTGGCTGTTAGTGAATGTAACAAATACGAATTTATCCGAAGTTGCAAATTTTCCGAAATAACGAATGAAGTATCTAAATGAATGGAACGTAATGAATTAATAATAATAATAATAATAATAATAAACATCTATAATAAAAACTTTTTATTATTATTAATTTGTTCTGTTCCATTTGTTTAGATGCGTCATTCGTTGTTTCGGATAATTCATATTTGTGACGTTCACGAACAGCAAATTTGAAAGGAAATGAAATTCCAATACCTATCATTTAATAGTTAGTTATTATTTCTAATTCCTGGATTTCAGATTTTCAAATTTACGAATTTTTGAATTTACAAATTTACGGATTTTGGATTTTCAAATTGACAAATTTACAAATTTCTGATTTTCACATTTCTGATTTTCGAATTTACAAATTTATGAATTTCGATCATAACAAATGACTCGAAAAACAAAAAACAAACAAACTAATAAAATGAAAACTATTTTTCAGCAGTGCACACGTCTTTGTTTACATTAGCAGCGCCGGTGATGTCACTGGCACATGTGCACTGTGCTCTCAATGGATGGTGTGTGACTCCCGCACGCATGGGTGGAAGTGATGTCATCGCAGCTCAACCAGTCAAATAGCAGCAGCTCTGGAAGGAGGACCAGATGAAGATGGAAGCCCTGGGGGAACTGTGACAGCACTCTACTGGAGAGCTTTGTTTTCAGGTAAGTCTTTCATAGTATGCGATGCAAACTAGCACATTATGTTCTTAAAGTGGGAGTAAACTCCCTTGTATGGTTTTTACCTATAGGTACTCCTACAACAAGGCATTCAGGAAATATTTACTTTAGATGCAGCTGGTGACATCACCGCCACATGCGCTTCAGAGCCGTGCCGTAAACAGTGACCTCCATGCGCATGGGCGGGAGTGACACCATCACCACTTCGGCCATTCATATCGCCAAAGCCGGCAAACTCGGAAGGAAGACCAGGTGAAGATAAAAGTGCCTTCAGTAGTGAAAGTAGGACCAAAGAAGTAGGACCTTCCCTACAACCTCCCCCCCCCCCCCCCCCGGGGTCATAAGGCTTCTGATAGGAGTAAGGCACACTTGTGGTCCACCTAGCCAAAAGGCCTGGTGGACCCCTCTACTTATGATCAACCAAAGCCGACTACTGAGTACTAGATGAGGGACTTTCCCAAAGAGAGACCCCCCCCCCAGGTTCAGGGGAGGAGGTACATGAGCTAGGGGCCAATCAGTGGTGGCCCATCCATTAGGGGCACCCGGATGTTGTATCTTCAACACCCGCTATATGAATAATGGATAGATAGATAGATAGATAGATAGATAGATAGATAGATAGATAGATAGGATGCATGCATAGCATGAATCTGTCCTTGGCCCTATTCATGCGTCCAGCCCCTTTCAGGATGCCAGGCTTCTGAATTACAGCGGCAGGGGTGTTTTTTTAAGCACCTGATTAGCGCCATAGGCTCTAATAGGCTTCAAAATAGGGTGGCTCGTGGCATTGCGCCATGAGCCTACCCAAGTGTTACAACAGAAAATTAATATTCACTGTTGTAACACTGATCCTTAATCCGGCCAATCAGAAGCAGGTGTGAGACCCGTTTTTCTGCTTGGCCGAAAAGAGAAGACTCCTGATTGGCCGCCAAGGAGGAAATGGAAGCTGCCACCGCCGTGGGTACCGGTGGAGAGCAGGGAAACAGGAGGACGCCGACAAGCATGGGAAGCTGCGATGGGTTAATTGCGACCGTCCATCCCACCAACCGACCGACGGGTGGGGGGGGGGGGGGGGTTGGGATATCTTGTAGGTGACATATTGTTTCCCCCCTAAAAAAAAAAATAAAAAAAAAAAAAAAAATCCACTGGCCACCACTGGGGCCAATCAAGTGCGCTACATGCATGCACATATTCTGACAAAGGGTATGCTGATTCTAGGAGAGAGCAGGGGGATGGATCATCAGTATTCTGCCATTCATTCACAGTTTGGGGGGGGGGGGGGCAAGGAGGACTTATTGCAGAAGAGAAATTCAGATCCCCCTGCTGTCTGGTTGGGATGGGCAATTCTCAGGACTGGCTGGAAAAGGTACAAATCTTTCAGAAGCTACATCAGCTCCCAGATATGCCTTTCAAATGTGTTTTGCTGCTAGGGTTGCCGCCTTTTCTTCAAGCCAAACCTGAACACTTTAGTGGCGCACAGCATTTTTTTTTTTTAGTATGCACTATAGGATTGTAACAGACCAGGGACACCTGGGGACTACAAAGAGAATAGTAATGTGGCACACATGGTGCACCCTCACCCTGTCAAGTCCTGAGTCACATTCCTGTCTGATTATTGTGTCCGGGTTTGGCTTGAAGAAACCTGGACACATGATTCAAAACCCGGACTGTTGACGATCCTAATTGCTACTTGGGGGATATTCCATATTTACGAAAATCGTAATGCACCTACTACCCCCTCCCCACAGGTTCCTGAAAATACCACTCCTCTGAAGAGCCCTCAGCCCTGACGCCAGCAGTGGGCTGTCATTTGGGAGGAGTTATGCAAATATCAACTGATTTGATTGGCAGTTGTCAGTTTGGAGGAGTTGTATGCTTCATTTGGTAACGCCCAACCTTCACGACTGAAATCCAATGGATAAAAGCAGTGAGCAAGAGACAGTCAGGCCGGGAAGGACACTTTTTTATTTTTTGGGGGGGGGGGGGTCAAACACAGTATGCATGCAGTATTTTGTAACACCTGGATGGGCTCTGGTTGCGTGCTCTGCCCACCCTATTTTGAAGCCTATAAGAGCCTCTGGCTTTAATCAGGTGCTTAAAAAAAAAAAACTTGGCCGCTGTAATTCATGCGCCCGGTGCTCTGAAAGGGTCCAGAGGCATGAATAGAGGGTGGCCACGGTTATACATGAATCTATCCATTGCATATAGGGGGTGGCCTAAAGAGAGGGGGTGGCGCCCGGGCGCCCCTAACGGACGGGCCGCCCCTGGCCAGAGGTCAGGTTTAACACACTGCCTGCCAATTCTCTATCTTTTATGTGCTGTACACACGGTCGGACTTTCCGACAGAAAATGTGCGATCGGATCGTGATGTCAGAACGCGTGGGCTCCATCTGACTTTTTCTGTCGGATTTTCCGACACACAAAGTTCGAGGTCTGGATCTAAAATTTTCCGACAACAAAATCCGAACGTTTTAAATTCCGATTGTGTGTAGACAATTCTGATGGACATGTTCAGAATAAATTACGAGACAAAAGCTATTGGCTACTGGCCCATTTATAGTCCCGTCGTACGTGTTCTACGTCACCTCGTTCTGAACGTTCGGATTTTCCCGACAACTTTGCGTGACCGTGTGTATGCTAGACAAGCTCGGGCCAAAATCCATCGTAAAAAATCAGAGGGATTTTGTCGTCGGAATGTCCGCCCGCGTGTACGGGGCATTACACTGCATTTGATTTTTTGGAATACTCTTGCGTTTGCTTTTTGCCGGTTGTGAATAGCCAGCTGGAAGACGGGATCTCATCTGGCTATTAATAGGACAAAATGGATGCGATCTACAACAGGTAGAATATGAAGCAAACACATATTCACTATAATATTGAAGATATAATGGAGCCGGATATTTATTCTATATTGCTCCCCCCCGGCCTTCTTCCAAGTTAACCCATTTAGGATTCAATGTGTAGATGGCCAGCAATGGAGCCAGGGTCCACCTGAGCGCCTTATTGCACAAGAAGCACAGCGCTGCCCGCTCATCCGTTCCAGATAATATCATTCCATAGCACATAATGCAATGTGGTGACAGGCTCTGCCTGCCTGCATGCTGGAATATGGAATGACAGGGCGGTGTAAGACTGGAGAGATCACAATGCAACGCTATATAAAAGATGGGTGAAGGGAAAAGTGGACTTTAATTGGACCTGTCATCAGATGTTTATGGTAAAGCCTATCACTGGGGAAAGGAAAAAAAAAATCCTGCCTTGCAATGGGTGTCCCTGTACTGTAAGGCCGTGTACACACGGGCGGATTGTCTGCCAACTCCGCTCGTGTGTGGGCTTCAGCGGACTTTTTCAGCGGACAGTCTGGCGGACTAAGTCTTTCGGAATTTCCGTAATTTTGTCCGTCCAAACTTGGTTTTGTCCGTCCAAACTTGGTTTCAGCGGACAGTCCGCTCGTGTGTAGGCAAGTTGGATGGACTAAGTATGGCGCATGCTCAGAAAGGATTTACACGGCCGAAGGTTGCATTGCAGTGTATTGGACGTCGTTTTTCTAGTCCCACACGTCATCGCGCAAGCTTTCAACGGACTGTCTGTTCATCGTGTGTGGTCAAGTCCGTTCATTCAAATGTTGGACGGACTGTCTGTCGGATTGTCTGACGAACTTAGTTGGCCAGACAATCCGCCCGTGTGTACGCGGCCTCAGGTTACATTCCCACGTAGAACTAGAGGCAGCGTTTCTCATCTCCGGTCTTCAAGGTCATGTTTTCAGGATTTCCCTCAGATGAAACGGCTGTGGTAATTACCAAGGCAGTGGAACTGATCAAACCACTTTATGTTTGTTTTTCATAACTAATAATTTATTCTTTCAGCTCGTCTTTTGATTGACAGCCCTGCCAGCCTATTGCATTCTTCCCTTTCTTAGGCTGGCCATACATGGTCGAATTTCGAAAAATAATTTTCTTTTGAAAATCAGAAAATCTGTGTGTTTTTTTGTGATCTGATGGCGCCAACCAAGCCTTCGATTTCACCTCCTGTTGCTACAGAAAATAATTTTCGTGGCCGGGAATCTTCTGTTCTTTCCGGGAATTTTCTTTTCTTGCACATGTGCATTTCTTTTTCGATTACATTTCTCGCATGATTCTCCCATCATTGATTAGAAAATCATTAATTAAAAAAAAAAATACATTTCCAACATTTCCGATTACTCAAACTTGATTGCCGCACTAATGGTGCGAAGTACGAACAAAAATTGTTGGGTAAGAATTCTCTTTGGAAAATCTTTCGAAATTCGACCCACGTATGGCCTGCCTTGTGCCCCGTTCAAACCGTCGGACTTTCCGACGACATAATCCGTCGGAAAAAAAATTGGCCCAAATTTGTCTTTCATACACATGGTCGCACAAAGTTGTCAGAAAATCCAATTGTTCTGAACGCGGTGCCGTACAAAACGTACGACGGGACTATAAACGGGCCAGTAGCCAATAGCTTGTGTCTCGTAATTTATTCTGAGCATGCGTGGCACGACAAGTTTGGGCCGAAATCTGTCAGAAAAAATCCGATGGAGTTTGGCCCAAACTTGTTTTGTATACACACGGTCCATGCTGGCCCTGCTGGCAAGGGCTCAGGGGTCTGCCCCTATGGTCTTTTCCTTGTGTGACTCGCAGGGGATGGCCTATACGGACACATCTGAGATTCTACAAATTTTTAGGTCCTTTTATGCGGACTTATACTCCTCTAAGGTACAACCTAGTGACGAGGACATAGCAAACTTCCTTGATGGCTGTGAACTTCCTTGCTTGTCTGCCTCAGATGGGGCAATGTTAAATGCCCCAATAACAGAGGACGAACTAGCTTTGGCATTGGAACAAACCCGTAATAACAAAGCCCCAGGGGCGGATGGGCTTCCATCCGAGGTCTATAGTATACAAAAGGTCACACAAAGTTGTCGGAAAAACCGATCGTTCTGAACGCGGTGACATACAACACGTACGACGGGTCTATAAACGGGAGAGTAGCCAATAGCTTTCGTCTCGTAATTTATTCTGAGCATGCATGGCACTTTGTCCCTCGGGATTGTCTACACACGATCGGAATTTAAACGATCGGATTTTGTTGTCGGAACATTTTAGATCCAGCTCTCAAACTTTGTGTGTCGGAAATTTCAACAGAAAAAGTCAGATGGAGCCCACACACGATCGGATTTTCCGACAACACGATCCGATCGCACATTTTCCGTCAGAAAGTCCAACCGCGTGTACGGGGCATTAGTCTTCCTGTGTTATAAGACTGTCAGATATGTCGGCCAGTCACGGTCTGATGAAGAAGCACTAGCTTCGAAATACATTATTGCTCCTCCATGTGAAATCCTGTTCCTGCGTCATCACGTCCGGCCCGGCGCCATCTTGCGGCTCATGCTGGTCACATGCTGGGCTGTTCCGTGCTTCCCGTTTCCTGGCTCCTTCCTGGATCCATTGCATTACACCATCTGTGACCCAGGCTGTCAAGGCTATTAGGACCACTTCCAGAGTTCCCGGGACTGATGATTTCATCATGAAGATATTTGCCAGGACACCATGGAACGACATAGATAGTGTCCAAACGGATAAATTAATGCATGATCACAGGAGAGTGTTGTGATCATACAATAAATTATCCGTTTGGACGCTATTCATGTCGTTCCATGGTGTGCTGGCAAATATCTTCATTGTGACTTGAACCAGTATCCAGCTGGTTGAGAGCTCATCTAGGAATGTGTGCGATGGGAACATGAAGTATGTCGATTTCATCACACACGCTGTACTTATTCATCCTATTTGTGAGTTACTACTTGTTTTTTTTTTATTACATTTATGATTAATAAGGTCTGGCGCCACCTCTGCTCCTATTCCGATACAGAGTCCACTGCTTCGCTCCTCCAGGTGCTGATCATGCAACATCACCGACTATTTATGGACTTTCTGGTTTAATACGTTGATGTGTGCATGTTCACACACACAATTTTATATAGACACATATATGTGTATATCTAGGTTATTCCAGTTGCCATACAACCTTATGTTATCACTCTATCTGTTCACCACAGTTTGAACTGATCAAATCACCTGTGCAAAATAATGGAAACGCCTGAAAACATGACCTGTTGGGGCGCCTTGAGGACTGGAGTTGAGAAACACTGGTCTAGAGTAGGGATGAGCTCAGGCGTGTTCGCATGGAACACGTGCAGAGCCCGCCAGGAAGTCGGCGCAGCGCTGTGCTAATCACAGGCAGTGAGACATTGCCTCAATCTCTGCAGCCACACATCGGGGCAATGTCTTACTGCCTGTGATTAGCGCAGCGCTTTGCCAAATTCTTGGCGGGCTCTGCATGTGTTCCATGCGAACACGCCTGAGCTCATCCCTAGTCTAGAGTACCAGAAAAAAGCACTTTTACTTACCTGATCACCCTCTCCCCCAATAGCTGACACTGTCCCCTTCTTCCCTACATGCCAAAGAAAAATCAGCACAAGGGCTATAACTTACAGGCAGTAGGTTTTGTCACTGATCTTTCTTCTGTCGGTGGAAATCTTCATCTGTCCTGACCACCACCCAGTGCGGCGGGGGTTAATGTAACTAAGGCCCTGTCACAAGTTCTCATCAAGAGAGCCTGACAATGCCTGCCCTTCAGTGGAATTATATTTTTTTTTTTTGGAGGGAGGGGGGGATGGGCCCAAACAGTATACCAATATCCAATCACCCCCCCCCCCCCCCCCCGGGTTGGTCGGTCGGTCGGTAGCATTTACCCCACCACTGGTGGCTTCCTCTGCTCGGCAGGTGCCTCTCATTCTCTGGGTGATCACGGCGGCTTCCGTTTCCTCGCTCCTCCTTTGCGCCCAATCAGGAGTCTTATCCTTTCGGCCAGTCGGAAAATGGGTCTCACACCCGCTTCTGATTGGCCGGATTGAGGATCAGTGTTTCAGTATTATATTATATATTCCTTCACTGTTGTAACACACCTGGGTGGGATCGGAGCGCATTCACGGCCACCCAAGCCCAAACAATTTTGAAGCCTATTAGAGCCTGCCACTGAAATTCATGCGCTCGGTGCCTTAAAAGGGACCAGACGCATGAATAGGGGGTGGCAGGGGTGGCCATGGATAGATTCATGCTATGCATTACCCCCACTGCACTGGACGACTATGGCGTTGGTAGGGTTGGTCAGGACAGATGAAGATTTCCACTAACAGAAGAGGAATCAGCACAAGGGACACATCCTACTGGCTGTAAGTTATAGGCCTTGTGCTGATTTTTCTTTGGAGTGTAGGGAAGAAGAGGAGAGTGTCAACTGCCTAGGGAAGAGGATGAGCAGGTAACTAAAAGCGCTTTATCTGGTACTGTCCAGACCTAAGTGAGCATTTAACCCTTGCAGTGAAGACAGCCCCATTGTTTACTTTTGTCTGCTGCAATGAAAGAGGCTCAGTTCACATCTAGTTGTTGCTATATTTACAGGTGTTTTTTGGGCGTTTTTTGTGTAGGCATTTTGAGTTGACAAGTGACCAATGAAAACCATAAAACGCCTGTAATCTGCCAAAAAAAAAGAAGTTCATGTGCTTTTCTGAGAGACGGGTGTTTTTCTTAATGCTCAGATGCGAACAGGGGCCATTGAAATTAACGGGGTTGTAGGGCGTTTTCAGAGCTGAGGCTTGTAGCAGAAAATACAATACAATACAGAAGGGACAGGAGGGCCCGGCTCATAGAGCTTACATTCTAAAGGGAGGGGGTGGTAATACAAAAGGTAACAGCTGCAGAAAATGATTTGATGGGGGTGGCTCGGGGACAGTTGTTAGGTGGGTGTGGGACAGGCTTTCCTGAATAAGTGAGTTCTCAGGGATCTCCTAAAGGTGGACAGGGTAGGGGCTGATCGGATATACCGGGGCAGGGAGTTTCAGGGGATGGGAAAGGCTCTGGAGAAGTCTTGAAGGCGAGCATGGGAGGAGGTAACAAGGGAGCTAGAGAGCAGGAGGTCCTGGGAGGAGCGGAGGGGACAATTTGGGCGATATCTGCAGATGAGGTTGGTGATGTAGATGGGGGCGATGTTGTGGATGGCCTTGTATGTTGTGGTTGGCATTTTGAATTTTACACGGTGGGGTAGGGAAAGCCAGTGAAGGGATTGGCAGAGAGGGGCAGCAGTCACGGAACGATTAGTGAGGTGTATTAGTCTAGCAGCAGCATTCATAATAGACTGAAGGGGGGAATAGCCTGTGTAAGGGTAGGCCATTAAAGAGGAAGTAAACCCTGATAGGATTACTTCATCTTTGATCCCCTGCAAAGGTAAAGCATAATGGACTACTATGCATCGCATAGTAGTCCATTATGTGTCACTTACCTGACACAGGAGCCAGCGAAGGCACCGCTGTCCCCTGTAGCCCGGAGCCTCCATCTTGTTGGTGGGTCTCGCTGCTCCGGCGCTGTCATTCGTCGGAGCTGAGATGACGTCACTCCCGCACATGCGCACCGGAGCCGCCACTCACGGCATATCAACGTTAATTGTGGCGCGCTCAGTGCGCCTGCCCCCTGCTGTCTACGGCGCATGCACTGTAGACAGCGGTGCCTGTCTTTCGGAAAATATCTCCTAAACCGTGTAGGTTTAGGAGATATTTCTTGGACCTACAGGTAAGCCTTAATCTAGGCTTACCTGTAGGTCAAAGTGGTTTGTAAGGGTTTACAACCACTTTAAGGAGAGGGTTGCAGTAGTCAAAGCCTGAAATAATCAAGGAGTGAATAAGTTGGTTTGTGGTGTCACTAGTCAGGAAGGGTCGAATTCTGGGGATGTTGATGTTGGAGAAATTGAATGAATCCCAATGTAGCCAACGTGTGTTGCGTTCCTCCGTCCTGATTTTTCTGTTGTCGATATTGGCTGCATGTAGGCTTAAAATTCCTTGCAGGAGATTGGATACTAGAAGTGGACACAGCTTCACCATATTCGCCAACTGTGATGCATAAGCAATTTCTGCTCCTTTAGTAAACCAGCCCCCTTCTCCCTATGTGACCTCACCACATAAATAATGATTGCCAACCAAGCTTCCCAAGTGGCTCTGCAGCAGCTAGGATCCGCATCTTCGGTCTATCCACAGGTAATAGGGATAATACATTTTCCCCGCTCGGTAAGCTGCCAGCAAGCCTCCACTACCTTCCATTAACAGATTTCACTGCCTCATGTTTGCAGACAGCCGAGTTTTGTGTTGACCTAAATCCAGCAGGTACTAATCGTCCCCCTCATATCAGATCATAAGAGGTGCTTCTAATGACACCTCTCCCAATTACGGAGCATTACGTGGGCTTTAGCGGTTGTCTGGGTCCTTCAATCTTCTCGTGGATGGATCATCCGGCTTCTTTTTTTTTTTTTCCCTACGAGGTATTCACAGGGGGATTAATACGCTCGCCTCAAATTCAACAGCAAAATGTCAGCTGTCATGTTCGCTAAAGCCACCTTAACAAGGCCAAATGAATACCCAGCGGAGGGAGACCCAAAAGAAAAAGAAAAAAAAAAACTGTCATGCAAAAGGTAAAAACAGCCCAGCGGGGGGGAACTTAGACACTGGAGTGTAACCTAGACCGCCTGAACAGTATAATGAGAAGATTAACAATTCTACTGTCTTCTCACTGAGCAGATGGAGCGAGGAGGCAATAAGAAAGAATGCTATGCCATATTCTTACAATGGCGTCCATGGTGCCAGTGTGTAGTTGTGTACCCTCGTTGAACTGTAATTGTAGTCTAATAAATGTTGATGTGAAAGACTTTTTTAGGAAAATTTTTGAGCGCATCCAACATATTCCTTTTCTATGGAGTCGCTTGAGGATAATGAGGTGCTGTCAGAAACCATGAAATCAGGCCGAGACAGAAGTACAGATAAATCACACTTGTTTTTATAATAAAAGTAAAAAGAACAAATGTAGTCAAAATATAGCCAAAGTTCAGTAACCGGAACGGATAGTCAGCCAAGCCAGAAGTCAGGGATCAATGTAGTGGAACAGCAAGCAGGATCTGGAGCCATAAGGCATGTCAGTGAAGCAAGTCTCGAACAGGATCGCAGGCGAGCATCTCAGTTTCTGTGATGTTGACCAAGGAGAAGGCAGAACTCCTCTGGACTGGACGGCTTAAGTAGGCAGGACTGACGAGCAGGATATCATCAACAGCTGAGCACCTGTGGAGAGAGATAGGAGCTGGCAATTAGCCGACAGCTGAGCGGCCAGCTCAGAGAAGGAAGGGCTGACAGTTGCACAACCTCCTGGAGAGAAAGTCCAACTGGTTCATAAGAGGTGTGGAAGAGGCCATCTGAACAGGGGAGGAGGCCTTCAACACCATCTGTCTTCCACATATAATGTCGTTTTAATGCCTCTACCCCCCCCCCCCCCCCCCCAATTTGACTACAAACGACTAACTCCTATGCAGACTCCCTCCCATCAAGGATGGGTTTATATAATTAGACCGGGGTGGTTACACAACTTTCACACCTCCCATCCTGTTCTTTGACAATCAACATCTGCCTTGACACATTCCATGATGACTAGATCGCGGTGTCAGTGCTACCTGTATAAATATACTACTGTCCCAAAAGAAGTCTGTTGTGACAAAAGGTCTAGGGTGGAGCGGTGTGCTGACAGTTTTACCAAAGCCCCCCCCAACAAATGGAAATAGACCCTTACTGTTCTGAGCCCCCTATAAGGCTGCTTTCACACTGATGTGCTGCGGTTTACCTACACTGCGGATGCAGGGCAGTGCATCTGCGACTTTCCTGGGTTAGCTTTGCTTTGCACTTTCAGAAAGCGCAACAAAACTCCTGCATTCAGAAAATGCACCAAACATGCAGGATATAATAGAAGTCTATGGCTATGTGCAGCAAACCCGCAGGAAATAACAACACCCACGGTGTGGGTAAACTGCAGCACATCGGTGTGAAAGCAGCCCTATACTATTATGCCCGGTGTATTGCTTCACACTGACCTGAAGATCGGTTCTTTCCTGCTGGCACCACTCTGGAGGCCGCTAGCTGGCATAAGAGGTGGAGTGCAGCTTGTACCACTGCGCATGGGACAGGAGCCGGCACTACAGAGGGGGCATCGGCTTATGCGGCTCTTGCTTCCTACTACAGCTCCAATTTTACAAGTAGTCCCTCTGAATTGCACTCTGTTTGGTGCTCCGGGATGGTGGGTCAGCAAGCCCAGACCGAGATCTACCAGTCACCTGCCCGTAATCTACTGGTAGTTTCCCCATCTACTGGTTGCTGACCCCTGCTGTAAATGATCCATATGTTTTTTTTTTCATGTTTGAGAACATTAAAAATGAGAAGGGGCATGCTCTGCGCCTGGAGCAAAGCAGGTTTAACTATCACATAATAAAAGGCATCTTTACGGTAAGAGCAGTGGAAATGTAGAACAAACTTTCAAACAAGGGCAGCCCGTCCATTAAGGGTGAATGGGCGCTGCCTCCCCTGTCCATCGCCACCTCCCCTCTATCAATGTGTCCGGCCCCTTTCAGAATGCCAGGTGCATGGATTCCAATGCGGGGTGAGTGTTTTTTTTTTTTTTTTGAAGCGCCAATTAGAGCCAGAGGCTCTAACATGCTTCACAATAGGGTGGGCTCGGGGCGCTGAAAATGCACTCGGAGCTCACCCAGGTGTGTGAGAATAGCGAATGAATATTCCCTATTCTTACACTGAATTGCCTCTCCGCCAATCAGGAAGCGTGGGTCTGAGACCCGTTTCCCGATTGTCCAGAAGGAGAAACGTTCAAGCCACCGATCAGGGGAAGAAGAATCTGCTTGTGATGCCTGTGAAGGAGAGCTAGGGAAGCCACCCGTGATTGCCCGCCATGGATGGGACAAGTGCACCGATCGGCCAATGGAGCCGACCCGCCCCCTTCCAAAAAAAAACAATGCTTTCAAAAGAGCTGGTTTTAGACAACTCAGCCCATTGCTTATAAAAAAAAAAGGGGGGGGGGGGGGGGGGTGTACTTCTAAATGGAAAAAAAAAATGGCTAGTATTTATAATTTTCGGGATTTACTTTGTTTTGCCTTCTTTTAAACCATTTTGGCTGGACTCAAACGACACTGATTTTGTTTTTATATTCTATGTAACATTAGCAGGTCCGGTGTGTCCATGTACAGACAAGACTTGAGTGGGAACAACAGGAATGCGCAATTCGAGGTCAGCATTGAGCCTTTAGCATAGGCAGTGCATCTAAGGAGAAAACAATGCCACCATGGATGCAGCATACTGTATGACACATAATATACTATATAGTAGAGCTGCACGATTCTGGCTAAAATGAGAATCACAATTTTTTTTGCTAGAAGATAGATCACGATTCTCTCACGATTCTCGCGGCGTAACATCATCTTTCACATTAAAACAAAAAAAATAGCTAACTTTACTGTTTTTTTTTTTTTAATTATTGAAGTGTATTTTTTCCCAAACAATTGCTTTTGAAAGACTGCTGGGCAAACACAGTGTGACATAAAATATTGCAGCAATTGCCATTTTATTCCCTAGGGTCTCTGCTAAAATTATATATATATATATATATATATATATATATATATATATATATATATATATATATATATATATATATTAATTATATTTTTTATTTATTAATGTTTGGGTGTTCCAAGTAATTTTCTAGCAAAAAATATTAATTTTAACTTAAGAAAGAAGTGTCAGAAAAAGATTTAGACTTTAAGTGGTTAAACTTCCTGCATTTACACTTGGTTGAAAGCTTGGCAGACTGCCCAGATTATTTGTTTACACAAGAAGTTCTATCCCTTTGATTTGAGGCTCCGTTCACACAGGGGCGACTTGTCCAGGCGACTTAGCCGCCTGACAAGTCGCGCTCCGTTCTGTACTATGGAACCGTTCTAATAGGAGCGACTCAAGTCGCTCCGACTTAGAAAAAAGGTTCCTGTACTACTTTTGGGGCGACTTCAGGCGACTTGCATTGACTTCTATACAGAAGTCGTTTTGCAAGTCGCCGCTGAAGACGTTTGCAGGTCGCGTCTGTGAGTCGCGCTGCAAGTCGTGCCGCCCCTGTGTGAACTGAGCCTAAGATGTTAGCTACACTGTTTCAAGCAAGTTCTGAACCTGGCAGATTGCCCGGGATGCTTTATTTTGACAGCTGAGTGAGCAGATAATCTCTCCACTTGTTTATATGAAAGAATCGCCTAGTCAGAGGAGAGAATCAAGATCACAATTTCATAACGATTAATCGCGCAGCTCTACTATATAGAGATATAAAGGCGTCTATGAATCTGTTCCCCCGTGTGAGGGCCGTGTTTTCCCAGGTGTTCTGTGCATCCCCATACAGGCAGTCCAAATGCTGCAAATTGGGAAGTAGTGACTGCATGGACACAGCTGTTGCTCCCAATGTGAGGTTTGGGCAGAATGCACCCAGGGTGCGCATTGAGATCGCATTGGGAGTAGCGGCTGTATCCGTGTAGCTCCTGCAACCCAAATGACAGCAGTGGGACTGCCTGAACAGGGGTGCAAAGAATACCTGTGCATTCCCATGCAGGTAAACCTGGTCCTCCCATGGGTCACAAATTCATATGACCCCTGTGAACGAAGCCTAAGGCTTTTAACCCCTTGGCACCGACCATACGCAAATGTGCATCCTCTCTGCGCCTGGTCCTCAGCACCGAGGTGGCTGCAAATTTGCGTTAATCGCCCCCCAATACACGTGTTCTGAGAGCGTGCACGCTGCACGCTCCCGGCACACTTACGGCCACTTTACCGAAAGCTACAGATCACAAGAAGTGCGTTTTCGGACCATGTGATCTTGAGCGGTGCCCCGCCTCCTGGCGTCACAAACCTATTAAAGGGCTGGGAGGCGCCAGCACCAAGAGGTTAAAACGCCAACAACCAGGAATAAAATATTTTAAATTAAAGTGTATCTAAACCAAAGAATGTAATATTGCCAATTTCCAGCTCCTAAGGCCCCTTTCACACTGGGGCGGTGGGTGCGCCGGCGGTAAAATGCCGCTATACCGCCAATTTTGTGGCAATATTCGGGCGCTAGCGGGATGCTTTTACCCCCCGCTAGCAGCCAAGAAAGGGTTAAAACCAGCGCAAAGCACTGCTGCAGTGCTATGCCGGCGGTTTCTCTTTCAGGGGCCCCAGTGTGAAAGGGGTCTATATGTGGTGGCTGCATTTGTTTTCTTTTTTTTTTCTGCAGGCTTTTTTTTCCCCATTCTTTTTATCTGATTATCTTGCTAGTAACACACTGCTTCCTCTGAGCTACAAAGTGCTACAAGTTGTAGGAGGATAAATATGAAGGATGTGTCTTTTTCAACACTGTACATGTTGTAATAACAATAATACAATAACAGTACTAAAATAAAAATTCAAAACAATATTATATATAAAATAATACAAATAATGAAAATATAATAAAAAAATAATAATATAAAAAAATACAATAACAATAAAACACAAACATAATAAAACAATATAAAAGAAGTATAATAAAACAAGAAAATATGAAACACAAACCGGAAAGTAATATTATAATAAGAGTAAAAACATTGAAAAGAATATAATAAAACAAAATGAAAAAATAAATAAATAAATACAATATAACAATACAAAATATAATAAAACACATCAAACTAAATGCAATATAATAAAACAGACTGTGATTAATACATTCTAAATAAAACAAGAATAAAATAATAACATAATAAAACAATGGGGTTGATTTGCTAGCTAGAGGGTGCAAAATATGGTGCGGCTCTGCATGGTAGCCAATCAGCTTCTAACTTCAGCTTGTTCAGATAAGCTTTGACTAAAAAAAACCTGGAAGGTGATTGGTTACTATGCAAAGCTGCACCAGATTTCAACCCCGCTATATAATAATAAATACTCAATTCAAATGATAACTTTCAAAGCAGCCAAATGGGTTTCTATGCACAGTCATGGTTGTCCAATTTAGGCAAGTATCCCAGGGGCGGGGGTGGGGTCCGTTAAGCTCAGGTGGGATAGGCCAAAAGGATAACTGTACTTTGTAGGTAGAGTTCTCCTTTAAATAAAATAATGACACACAGGATTATATTATGGAAACTGCTCTACCCACTATTGATGATGCAGACGCGACATCCCTAGATGAGCCCCTAACTACTTCTGAATTTCTGCAGGCCATCAAAGCCCTTAAAGTGGGCAAATGCCCGGGTCCTGACGGCTTTACACCCCGGTTCTACAAGACATTTGCCCCACAACTTGCACCCCTTCTGACAAAGGCCTTTAATTCGGTAGACAGTCTTAACCTCCCCTCCAAGGAATCTTTATCTGCCAACATCTCTATTATCCCTAAACCAGGCAAGGACCCATCCCAATGCAGCAGCTATCGACCCATATCCCTGCTCAACATAGATATTAAGCTATTTGCGAAAGTTCTGGCTACCCGTCTGTCCCCTTTATTGCCTAAAATTATTCACAACGATCAAGTGGGTTTTGTCCCTGGCAGAGAAGCGAGGGACAACACCTCCAAGACGATACATCTTATCTCCCTGATCCAACGTAAAGGCCTGAAAGCTTGCCTTTTATCTTTTGACGCTGAAAAGGCCTTCGATAGGGTCAGCTGGAGGTTCCTACAGCTGTCTCTACAACAACTTGGCCTCGGAACTCCCTTCATCTCTAAAGTTATGTCCCTATACTCACGACCCTCGGCTACGGTCCTAGTCAACGGTACCACATCAGCCCCCTTTGACATTGCAAACGGTACCCGCCAGGGCTGCCCCCTGTCCCCCCTCCTCTTTGTCATTATTATTGAACATTTAGCCTGTGCCATACGACAAAACCCCTCCATTCTAGGTATCCACACTCCGTCTGCGCATCACAAACTTTCCCTGTATGCTGATGACCTCCTTGTGTACCTTCAGAATCCGCACACCTCCCTACCATCCCTACTCAGAGAATTTCAACGTTTTGGTACCCATAGTAACTTCAAGATCAACATTACTAAGACTGAAGCCCTTAACATATCCCTCACCCCCTCCACACTGTCCCTTCTAAAATCCAATTTCTCATTTAAATGGCAGACCAAGGGGATTTCTTATCTAGGGGTTATTATACCCTCCAACCTAGCTAACTTGTTTTCCCTGAACTATATTCCCCTGCTTAACCGTATACGGAAGGACCTTGAGGAATGGGGGGGGTCTCCCTTGCCCTGGTTCGGAAGGATTAATATCCTAAAGATGGACATCCTGCCCAAGCTCCTGTATTTATTTCAAACCATCCCCATCCAAGTCCCCAAATCATTTTTCATCTCCCTGCGTTCGATAGCCATCAGATTCATGTGGAACAGGGGCCTCCCCAGAGTTAAATTTAAACTGCTTACACTCCCGAAGACTATGGGGGGAACAGGCCTCCCTGACTTTGAGACTTACCATACGGCTGCTCATATGACTCGCATCATAGAATGGTTCCCCCGTCCTCCTTGCAAGGCCTCGGTGGCCGTTGAACAGGACCTTTCTCCTGTGGATCTCCGAGCTCTTCTATGGGGATACGATCAGGACTACTCTAGTATGACATCCTTATCCCCATTGACCTTGGCCTCCTTGAAATTATGGTATAAGACAGGGCTAAACACCACCCTTTCCTCTGATCCGGGCCCCCTGACGTCCCTCTTTGACCATCCTGCTTTACCACAAAGTACAGGGGCAGCCTCCCTAGGACCCTTTAGGCGTGCGGAGTGGCCGCAAGCTCACACATTTGTACATCCCTCTCAGGGGACCCCGGTCCCCCTGGCAGACTCTGGAGATTGTCTCACGGCCCTACAGGTGTCCGCATTTACCAAACGCCTACACTCCTCCTCTCAAATACACCGCAAGCTTACCGACTTTGAGGTATTGTGCTCGCTCCCAGAAGCCCCCAAACACCTGCTATCCTCCTTATATAACTTACTACAGACTTTAGCGCATGATCAGCTCCCACCTTATACTAGGCTGTGGTCTGCGGATTTGGGTGAAGACATCTCTGTGCCGGACTGGCAAACTTCTTTCCACTTCACACACAAGTCGACCATCTCCTGCTACTCTCAAGAGAAGAACTATAAGCTGCTGTCCAGATGGTACAGAGACCCTGCTACTTTACACAAAATCTTCCCGTCTACGCCAGCCACCTGCTGGCGCTGTGAAGCCTCAGTCGGAACCTATCTACATGTCTGGTGGGACTGTGAGAGGATCCGCCCCTTCTGGACACAGGTTTTTGAATGTTATAATCTTCTAGCTGATACTCCAGTTCCTATCTCTCCGAAAATTGCATTACTCTCAATACTGCCCGGGTCTATTAAATCGCAGAGACAAAGATTGCTTCGTTTTTTTATGTCCTCTGCTAGGCAGCTGATACCTGCTTATTGGAAGACGACGACTACCCCCCCATTGTCACGGTGGGTATCCATTATGAATGACACCATGAGAATGGAGGAGATGTTGGCACTGGACAATGACACTTACACCAAGTTTATATCTCAATGGTCGATCTGGCTCCGCTTCTCTTCCTCTGACACCTTAATGGAACAAATTTTGAATGCATGGGGACGCTGTGGGCTCTCTCCTACCCTTCCCCCCCCTACCCGTATCCCTTCCCCTTCCCCCCTTTTCCCTCTCCTCTCATCTTGATATTCATTTTTTCCTGTATCACTCTGTTCCTCTTTCTTTTGCTCCTCTCTTCCCTTTCTTTTCTCTCTTTCTTTCTGTCTTCTTCGTAATGCTAATTACACGTTGTCTCATGTAGTAACCCATGAGTATTTTTTCCCTACTGTGGCCTTGTGGATCGGGAACAGGCTGTTTTCCCTGTTTTCCAAACCTTCCGACGGGACCGACTGTGGTTGATAGTCGTTAGCCGTCCATTCATAAATGTAGTCCTGTTACTGTTCCTACTTGTATTTGCCTCATGACGGTTACTGTCTATTATTGTTTTTACTTGAAATGTTCAATAAATATATTTTCAACACTAAATAAAATAATGATCCCATTACTGAAGTGGTTTGCACACTGTTGCAGTTTACCTAAGCCTTGTATTTTTCACCATTATTAGCAGTGAATATAGAAGGATTGGATGTAAACGCCGTATTACTGTATAACAGACAGATATTGTGCACGGCGTCGGGGGGTTGCAGCTGCTCTCCCAGGGCCTCGGAGGTGACCACATCTGCACAGTCCCATAAAGTTTAAATTGGCAATTATGAGCTGCCACCTCCGGAAAAAGTTGAGTCTAATGGCTTCATCTTGCAGGCAATGTGATGCACGAGTAAATAAGAGACGCGCAGCTTGTCGCACTCCTTCACACCCGGCATGCGCGGTGTGCAGTAAAGCGGAGAGTGATGTGCAGGAATTAATGGCGGGTAGAGGCCGGTCATTAACTGGCAGGGGTGGCGGCAGTATGAGCACCCCGAGCCTTGCGCGACTTTAGTGTCAGATCTGGAAGCGCTGACATTTAAGGACAATTCGCGGTCCACGCTTCGCCGCGCGCAAGTGGCGACTTTTCCATCAGCTAACACCCGATTCACAGGCGCCCGACACCCCGCCAACCCATCCCTGACAACGGACTCTGCGCCTCTCTTGTGTTGGTTTTATTTGTTATTTTGCCATTTTATCGTTAATCGTATAAATATTCATTATATCCTAAGCTGGCAGTCAGCACCAGGCAGGGGGGGGTAATATAATCTTTTTTTTTTTCAAATATGCCTTTAAATAGTTATCTTTGTTTTATGTAACATTTGTATTTTATTTTATCTTCAATCTACTGACCTTTTGTCTTTTTTTTTTCTCGTGCTGACAATATACATTTGCAGCTGACGTGTTCAACTTAAAGACATGAAAAATGAACAAAGCACATCCCTCTATAGTGTGTACTTGTCTCAGTCCAGAGCACTAAGTGTCATTTCTGTCTGCTGCCTCCTTCCTCTGCTATCTGCATGAGTCACTTCTGGCAAGTTTTATTTTTTTGAGAAAAAAGGCATTGGGGAGGGACCTCCAGCAAACAGCCTGTGATTGACAGCCTCAGCTCTGTTCTTGTGTGCTGTGTGAAGGGGGTGTGTTCCTTCCCTCCAATCAGATCTCAGAGCTCTACTCACTGAGCTCTACAGGGTGTAACTTCAGCTCTCCTCCCCATTTCTTTTTTTCTGAACTTTCAGACAAACATTATAATTCAGCGCTTTGAAGGGCTGTAGAAAAGAGAAGGCAGCGGATAAACAGGTACAACTTATGTAGGAAGATTTTTCATTTATTTTTTTCATCTCTGTGTATCACCTGAGGCCAGTCATTTCACCGGGTGCATGTAATGCCGCGTACACGCGATCCGATTTTCCGATGGGAAATGTTGGATGTGAGCTTGTTGGCTGAAAGTCCGACCGCGTGTGCGCTCCATCGAACATTCGTTGTTGGACTTTCCGCCAACAAATGTTGGCTAGCAAGTTCTCAAATTTTCCGCCAACAAAACGCTGTTGTCGGACTTTCCCATCGTGTGTACACAAGTCCGTCGCACAAAAGTTCACACATGCTCGGAATCAAGTGCAAGCCATACGTGATCGGTCTTGTAAAACTAGCGTAATGGAGATATCACGTGACGATTGAACTTCCTTTTTATCGGCTCGTCGTATGTATTGTACGTCACGACATTCATAATAATTGGCCAACATTTGTGTGACCGCGTGTATGCAAGACAAGTTGGAGCCAACAACCTTCGGACAAAATTCCACGGTTTTGTTGTCAGAATGTCCGATTGTGTGTACGGGCCACTTTAACCGCTGTGGCAGGGTGGCCGCTCCGTACCAGATCTGACACTTCCGGGTCCACCAGAGACCCTCTACTGCTGTGATCATACGCACACGTGACCTGACACTTCCGGGTCCACCAGCGACTCTCTACTGCTGTGATCATACACACACGTGATCTGACACTTCCGGGTCCACCAGCGACCCTCTACTGCTGTGATTATACACACACGTGATCTGACACTTCCGGGTCCACCAGCGACCCTCTACCGCTGTGATCATGTGCACACGTGATCTGACTCTTCTGGGTTCACCAGCGACCCTCTACTGCTGTGATCATACGCACACGTGATCTGACGCTTCCGGGTCCACCAGAGACCCTCTACTGCTGTGATCATACGCACATGTGATCTGACGCTTCCGGGTCCACCAGAGACCCTCTACTGCTGTGATCATACGCACACGTGATCTGACGCTTCCAGGTCCACCAGAGACCCTCTACTGCTGTGATCATACACACACGTGATCTGACACTTCCGGGTCCACCAGCGACCCTCTACCGCTGTGATCATGTGCACACGTGATCTGACTCTTCTGGGTTCACCAGCGACCCTCTACTGCTGTGATCATACGCACACGTGATCTGACGCTTCCGGGTCCACCAGAGACCCTCTACTGCTGTGATCATACGCACACGTGATCTGACGCTTCCGGGTCCACCAGAGACCCTCTACTGCTGTGATCATACGCACACGTGATCTGACGCTTCCAGGTCCACCAGAGACCCTCTACTGCTGTGATCATACACACACGTGATCTGACACTTCCGGGTCCACCAGCGACCCTCTACTGCTGTGATCATACGCACACATGATCTGACACTTCCGGGTCCACCAGAGACTCTCTACTGCTGCAATCATACACACGCGTGATCTGACACTGTTGGGTCCACCAGCGACCCTCTACTGCTGCGATCATACGCACACGTGATCTGACACTTCCGGGTCCACCAGCGACCCTCTACTGCTGTGATCATACGCAAAACTTGATATCCGCCGACACCCACCAATTACACAGGAGATGAGGCAGAACAACCATCTGTCTATGTAAACAAGACAGATCATTGTTCTGTCAGAGCAGAAAAGGCATAGATCCTGTGTTTCTACAAAGCAGGAACACAGATCTTTGCCTTCCCTTAGTCACATCACCTCCAACACAGTGAGTAATCACAACCTAGGCTAGGGAAACATTTTAACCCTTTGATCACCCCCTGATGTTAACCCCTTCCCAGCCAGTGTCATTAGTACAGTGACAGTGCATATTTTCAGCACTGATCACTGTATTAGTGTCAGTAGTTCCCAAAAAAGTGTCAAAAGTGTCAGATTTTTCCGCCGCAATATAGCAGACGCTGACTGCCACCATTACTAGTAAAAAATAAAAAAATAAAATAACAAATAAATAACAAAAAATACATACACATATTCCATAGTTTGTAGACACTTTAACTTTTGCGGAAACCAATCAAAACCAATCCTACCAAAAATACGTAGCAGAAAACATACTGGCCTAAATGTATGAATACATTTGTTTTTTTTTTGTTTTTTTTTTGTTTTTTATTGGATCTGTTTTATAGCAGAAAGTATAAAAAAAAATATTGTTTATTTTTTTTCAAAATTGTCTGCCTTTTTTTTTTGTTTATAGCGCAAAAAATAAAAACTGCGGAGGTGATCAAGTACCACCCAAAGAAATCTCTATTTGTGGGGAATCATTGTATTTAGGTACAGCGTCGCACGGACACGCAATTGTCATTTACAGTAACCCGGTGGCGTAAAAAAAAAAAAGGTCTGGTCATTAACCGGTTAAGGACCGCCTCACACCGATGTACGATGGCAGAATGGCATGGCTGGGCACAATCACGTACCTGTACGTTCCCTTTAAGTGCCCAGCCGTGGTTCGCGTGCACGCCGCCAATGGCGCACTTGCGACCCAGTGCTGAGCTCCGTGACCGCAGGACCCGATCGGCGCCAGTGTCCCGCGATCGGGTGACAGAGCTGAAGAACGAGGAGAGGTCCGTGTAAACAAACCTCTCCCCGTGCTTCCTACTGAGGCTGTCACTGATCGCCTGTTCTCTATTATAGGGAAAGACGATCAGTGATGTCAGACACCAAGCCACGCCCCCTACAGTTAGAAAACACACACACTTAACCCCTACACTGCCCCCTAGTGGTTAAACCCTTCACTGCCAGTGACATTTTTACAGTAATCAGTGCATTTTTCAATTACTTTTTGCTTGCATAAAAAAAAATAATAATAATAATATATATATATATATATATATATATATATATATATATATATATATATATAAAATTGGGTATTAATGATTGCAGAGCTGCATTAATCTTTGTATTTTATCTAAAAGCAAAATGTTTTTTTTTTTGTTTTTTTTTGGTGATTGCAGGTAAATTTGTTTTGATACGAGTGGGCTGGGAGTGGCTCAGAGTAGGCTGGTGACTCACAGACAGCATCACTCAACTGTCACCTCCCTTTTCCTTCTAAACGATTCTAGAAGAGAGGTGTGGAAGAAAGGTGGAGCTGTCTGGGGTGTCTCAAGAAGCCCTGACCAATCCCCAACTAGGATTGACTGGGAGCAGGCCTTCTTGAAATAACTGGAGTCAGCCCAGCTGGGGAGGAGTTGTCGGGTGGAAGAACTGAGGATGGAGTAGCAGGCTGCCGGAGTCTTTGAGGCAGCTCCCCATTCTGGGGCGGGTAACCTTAGGCCTGGAACTCGGGTGCAGGACGGAGCCCTTCAAGAACCCATAAAGTATCTGAACAGGAGGCAAAGAGCGGAGTCAGAGAGGACAGCAGGAGCTAGTATTGCTGGGCAAGTCTTCAGGAATGAACCACCCGTGTTCAGCTAGGAGGGCTAGTGTGTGACATGTGCTATCGGGAGTACTCGAGAGGCATGCCAGAGAGGACTGAGAGGCAACAGTCAGGGCTGGGTGTGGAGCCAGTGAGGATTGCAATGTCATGGGCAATGAAGTCAGGCAGCTGCAGCCAGGAGGGCTGGCAGGGTCTGAAGAATACCACCTTAGAACAGCCAGCACTAAAGACTCCCTGTTCTATTTTTGCTATACTAAAAAGAGACCCGTGGTCCCTGCCTGCAAAGGGCAGTTGCTGAGGCCTGGCTGAGTCAGAGTTGGGCCTAACTGTGTGCCTGGAGTAAAGTGGTGTGCAGGAGGGACAGTGAGTGCATATAGTTGTCCCAACTGATTGATATACAATCACCCAAATTGTTGGGTCTACTTGGTATCCCATGTATTCCTATCCAAGTTCAAATCCCTCAATAAAAATACAAAACAATCACATGGACTGTTCATTGTCTCAAAAGTGACTGGGAAGTGAGGGCCAGGCTGGGCAGGGAGACAGGCAGGCCACAACTTTGAGCAGCCCCTACGGGGGTACCACTACATATAGACCCCAGATCTAATTTTAAAGAGTACTTGTTGCTGCCAAAGCTATCGCAAGCTGTTCCTCCCTTGTGAGAGCAATACATTTGAATATATAAAAAAAAAAAAAATCTGATAAATAATAAATAAAAATAAAATAAAGCACCCCTGCGCTCATACAGAAACACAAACAAGGACATAGGTCACGCATTAATAAACAGTGTTTGCACCACACAAGTGAGGTATCGCCCTGAACATCAGAGTGACAGCAAAAAAAAAATTCTAACGCCAGAACTCACATTAAACTCGAAACTAGTAACCTATAAAGCAAGCCTGCGGATAGTTTTAGGTACCATATTTTGTCACCATTTCACAGGCATGTGGCAGTGGCATCGCTATGGGGGTGTAGGGGGTGCGGATTGCACCAAGGTGACACCATCAAGTAGCACTGTGGCAGACTAGGCAGGGGAGAGCTGCGCCGATGCGCTAGCTTGCGCAGTGCCCTACTGCCTGTCCTGCAGTTACTCTGCAGAGGCAGCACTGAGCACTATGGTAGGCTAGCGGGTCGGGGGGGGGGGGGGGGGGGGGTGTTGGGCAGAGGGGATGACACCATGTTTTACCACACCAGTTGACACCAACCCTAGTGATGCCACGGACATGTGCAATTTTAAATCTTGACATGTTTGGCATCTATTTACTCGGCACAACATCATCTTTTAAGCCCCGTACATACTATCGGAAAATTCGCCCAGCAAAAGTCCGATGAGAGCTTTTGGTCGGAAAATGCGATCGTGTGTATGCTCCATTGGACTTTGAGAGATTGAGAGCATGTTCTCAATTTTCCGGTCGGAAAAAGTTCAGATCGCAAAATTCCGATCATCTGTACAAATTCTGACGCGCAAAATCCCTACGCATGCTCGAAACAATTCGACGCATGCTCGGAAGCATTGAACTTCATTTCCCCGGCTCGTCGCAGTGTGTATGCAAGACAGCTTGAGCCGAAATCCCGTCGGCGAAACCATCAGAGATTTTTTCCGACCAAATTTCCGATTGTGTGTACGGGGCTTTATATCTTAACATAAAATGTGTATTATATTGTGTTTGTGTGCGTGGAATTTGGGTGTATTGCTTCTTGAAAGTTTGTGTTTGATAAATGGCTGCATGTGACTAAGACCCCTTTCACACTGAGGCGCTTTACAGGCGTTTTTGTGATAAAAATAGCGCCTGTAAACTGCTTCTTCTGCAGCCCCAGTGTGAGCGACTGCTTTCACACTGGGGGCGGTGCGCTTGCAGGATGGCAAAAAAAGTCCTGCAAGCAGCTTCTTTGAGGCGGTGGGGGAGCGGTATATACACTGCTCCTTCACTGGCCCTGGCAATTTAAATGCACGGGCACCGCTTTTAAATCACCTTTGAAAGCAGTGCCAAGCGGGCACTTTTAACCCTTTTTAAGTGCCTCCGGGGGGGTTAAAAGCACCCGCTAGCGGCGCCACATCGCCGCTAAAACTAGCGACGCTTTACCGATAGCGCCCGCACCGCCCCAGTGTCAAAGGGTCTTAAACAAATTGCAACAGCCACCATTTTATTCTCCAGGGCCTCTTCTTTCAATAAATGTATAATGTTTGGGGGTTCTAAGTAATTTTCTAGCAAAAATGGCCTGGACAGCAAGTGGTTAAAAAAAAAAAAAAGCACTTTGGTGTCAATGATGGGGATTGTGGAAAATGCTGAGGTTTTTTTTCTGTAAGGTGGGTAGAAGAATGCTGTGTCTGGTGGATGGCAGTGGGAAGGTGCGGGGAAGACATGAACTCAGAAGCTTTCTGTTCTTTGTACCAGCGGGGGTCTGAATCCTGCTAATCTAGGTTAGAGAATATCTGGTGGGTCTGCTTCTCTTCACAACAATCTTTTTTTGTTCCAGGAACACTTCCTGACATGACAGCGAGATCTTCCCCCACCTCCTCCTCTTCATCCAGAGGAGACATGGGAGCATGGGAGTATTTTTGGTGCTGATAACAGGCCGCGCGTTAACCCCTTAGAGCGCCTGCCACCAGTGGAATGATTGTAGCGGGCTATAGAAGTAATGAACTGGCCATAGCACACATTAATAGGTACCTGCTCTATGTACGGTGCGCTGTTGTTGTGCCGTCCATTGTGAATGGTATTCCCAACGCATTGTACAGTACAGTGCAACGCACAACAAACTTTGACCACCACAATTCATATACTACGAGTTGCAGTGCAATATGTTTTGAAAAGAGGGTCATGCATGTTTTTCCATCAGTCGCGGTATGTTGCCAGGCCATTCAACGCGCTGCCTTAAAGTGTTACTAAACCCAGGACCCGGTGTTCTGGCATATTCAGTCCGGCCATCATATAGTGTCCGCCCCGTACTGCGCATGCACAGCGCTTTGCGCAGTACGGAGCAGAAGAAGCTTCGGAAAACCTCAGAAGATGAACGGCGCCTGCACCGTGAGTCGAGGTGGTAGCCCCACCATGCAAGCAGACATAGAGCTGGGGAAATTAGAGGGCTCCTCGTGGGCTCGCTTCGCTCGTCACGCTTCGGGCTTGGCCTCGCTGCGCTCGGCTCTTTTATATGTCCACTTGGATGGTGGGGCTAGAACCTGGACTCACGGTGCAGGCGCCGTTCATCTTCGGCTATTTTCGGAATCTGTGTGTGCTGTGTACTGCGCATGCGCAGTACACAGCGGACACTATCTGATGGGGGACTGTATATGATAGGACACCGGCATTCACTAGATCTGGTCTCCCACAGTACACAGAACAAGGAAATGCAATTATTTTAGTAAAATAAAACCGCCACCCTTTTATCAGTGCTTGGTTAAGCTTGTAGGAGAAGTTTTTCATTCTCCTTTGACTGTCCTATGGGGCTGCATGACTCCAGACTCTCTGTCTGGACAGTGCTGATTGGCCCTGTGCTGATCACATGCACTCTCCAAAGAAAAAAAAAACTCTAGCAATACACACCAAACTGGGCATGCCCCCCCCCCCCCCCCCCCCCCCCCAAGGCTCTGTACTGTCAGAAGATAGATTGGGGACTGAGGAAGGGGGTCATCAGAGAAAACAGGATCAAACAGCCTTTTTACACAATGCAGGGGATTAACCCCTTAGGTTCCACAGTGAGTATAACAAACATCTTTTACTGCATATACAGACTGTTTTTACTGTTGTGGGTTTAGTAACACTTTAACACTGGCCATAACATGTGTGCGTTAATGTGTGCCTGCTCTATGTGAGGTGGCATATGGCACCCCAAAGCATTATACAGTACAGTGTAATACACATGCATACCACAGCGCACCATAACGCATATACTGTGAGTTGTAGTGCAATATGTTCTGAAAAGAGGGTCATACAGATACACTCCAAAGAATGCACTCCTGTGCTTGAGTGGTGATTCTTGAGGCTTATTGTTCTCTACTTTAGGCTGAGTAAAGCACCACTATATCTTGCTGCCCCCTCTGGACTTAGGGTTGCCACCTTTTCTTCAAGCCAAACCCGAACATTTTCACGGCGCACGGCAATTTTCTTGTAGTACACGCTATAGGATTGTAAAATACCTTGGGTTACCCAAAAAGAGTAGTAATGAAGTGTGCTACACAACAGTTGCTATAGCCAAATTGCATTAACAGTGGAGGGACTTAAATGGGCATGATTAAATAAAACAAAAGCATTTAGTGTACCCATAAAATATGATTCGATTAATAAAAGAAATGTCAGTGACAATAGCCTACCTTAAAATTGGACACTGTCAGCCAGCAGGGCAGTGGACAGTGTCAGTAGGGCAGTAAATGGTGTCAGTAGAGCAGTAAATGGTGTCAGTAGGACAGTGTACAGTGTCAGTAGGACAGTGTACAGTGTCAGTAGGACAGTGTACAGTGTCAGTAGGGCAGTGGACAGTGTCAGTAGGGCAGTACATGGTGTCATTAGGGCAGTAAATTGTGTCATTAGGGCAGTAAATGGTGTCAGTAGATCAGTGGACAGTGTCAGTAGAGCAGTAAATGGTGTCAGTAGGGTAGTAAATTGTGTCAGTAGATCAGTGGACAGTGTCAGTAGAGCAGTAAATGGTGTCAGTAGGGCAGTAAATGGTGTCAGTAGGGCAGTGGACAGTGTCAGTAGAGCAGTAAATGGTGTCAGTAGAGCAGTGGACAGTGTCAGTAGGGCAGTGTACAGTGTCAGTAGAGCAGTAAATTGTGTCAGTAGGGCAGTAAATGGTGTCAGTAGGGCAGTGGACAGTGTCAGTAGAGCAGTAAATGGTATCAGTAGGGCAGTGGACAGTGTCAGTAGGGCAGTACATGGTGTCAGTAGGGCAGTAAATGGTGTCAGTAGGGCAGTAAATGGTGTCAGTAGAGCAGTAAATGGTGTCAGTAGAGCAGTAAATTGTGTCAGTAGGGCAGTGGACAGTGTCAGTAAAGCAGTAAATGGTGTCAGTAGGGCAGTGGACAGTGTCAGCAGGGCAGTGGACAGTGTCAGTAGGGCACTAAATTGTGTCAGTAGGGTAGTAAATTGTGTCAGTAGAGCAGTTGACAGTGTCAGTAGAGCAGTAAATGGTGTCAGTAGGGCAGTGCGGTGCGGTGTGACAAGAGGGGGTGCGGTGTGACAGGAGGTGGTGCTGCGGTGTGACAGGAGGTGGTGCTGCGGTGTGACAGGAGGGGATGCGGTGTGACAGGAGGTGGTGCAGAGTGTGACAGGAGGTGGTGCAGAGTGTGACAGGAGGTGGTGCAGAGTGTGACAGGAGGGGGTGCAGAGTGTGACAGGAGGGGGTGCAGAGTGTGACAGGAGGGGGTGCAGAGTGTGACAGGAGGGGGTGCAGAGTGTGACAGGAGGTGGTGCAGAGTGTGACAGGAGGGGGTGCAGAGTGACAGGAGGGGGTGCGGTGTGACAGGAGGGGGTGCGGTGTGACAGGAGGGGCCCGTGCAAATACAGAGGAGGGGTGCAATTACAGAGAAATGAGGGACAATTACAGATGAAAGGGGTGCAAATACAGAGGAGAGGGGAAATTACAGAGGAGGGGGGGAAGTTACAGAGGGGGTGGCAAACACAGAAGGGTCAAAACATAAGGGAGAGAGAGGCGACAGGCAGCTGCTGGTGCAGAAGTTTTTAATAAAATAAATGCTTAAAAGCAATCCACTCACTCTGCATGTCAGAGCTGTATATGTCAGTCTGTGAAGTTGGCTGTCCCATCCTCCCCTCCTCTCCACGCTGCTCTTATCACTGAATCGGGAAACTCATGTGAACTGTCAGCCTCTGATGATGGAGGCGTGGTTAAGCCTCTGGAATGCTCCGATTGGTCACAGCATCCCAGGCTGGCAGCTCACTGCAGTCTCCCCGCAGCTCTGTATCCTCGGCTTCCTCCAGCGATTCAGTGATAAGAGCAGATCGGAGGGGGGGATGGGACGTCCAACTTCACAGACTGACATATACAGCTCTGACATGGAGAGTGAGTGGATTGTTTGCTTTTAAGCATTTATTTTATTAAAACCTTCCGCACCAGCAGCTGTCTGTCGCCTCTCTCTCCCATATGTTTTGATTGCTCTGTAATTGCTCCCCCCGCCCGCCGCTCCGATGCCCCTGCTGTCCAGGTCCCCCTGTGTGCTGGGGCTCGTAAAAGGAGGCCCCATGGTACACCTGTCAGCTGTCCGGGTGTGAGGCAGAGGGAAACCCGGGCACAGCCTCCTAAACCCGTACTGTCCGGGTCAAAACCGGACAGGTGGCAACCCTACATACTGTGTATGTATATATATATATATATATATATATATATATATATATATATATATATATATATATATACACATATATAAATATATATATATATACACATACATATATATATATATATACACACACACACACACACACACATTATATATATATATATATACACTGCAAAACAACAAAATAGAGAGGGCACACTGACCTAGTGCATTACCAGTTAATAAAATAAATACCCTACTCACAAACGCATGACATAAATGAGCATGTCATAAAAAGCAAAACGAGATCACCTCCAGGTCCACAGCATTCAACTAATGACATGGGAAGGCCATAATGGCTTACGCATTTCGAGGGACAACCCTCTTCCTCAGGGCCCTCGTGGCTTTCCCGTGTCATCAGTTGAGCGCTGTAAACCTGCAGGCGATCTTGTTTGTTTTCAGTTTTTTATGACATGCTCACTTGTGTTACGCATTTGTATACTATTTTTAAAAAATTGTATAGCGGTAATGTGCTAGGTCGTTGCGCCCTCTCTTTGTTGTTGTCATGCAGATATACATTAGAGAAGATGAGCTCCATACTGCAGCTGCTGACATTTAATATTAGAACACTTATCTGTTTCAATTGGCTATCGGGCGCTGGCGCCACCATCTTGACTAAGGCAAACCGGCAGTGAAGTCTTGTGGCTCCACAGCCAGTTTCCTACTGCGCAAAGAGCCCTGTTCTTTTGCACTGGGCTGGCTGCGGGGGAAGGAGGGGGTGGGGAATGTGGCAACCTGAGCCAGAAGTGGGAGCGAGTACCTGTCAAGACAAGATAACCGCTGCTCCTCGTCCCCCAAAAGGTGCCAAATGTGGCAGCGGAAGGGGGGAGGGGGTGGTTTAGGAGGCAGACAAGCCTTTTGGGTGGAGCTCTGCTTTAATCACCTTAAAGAAAAAACAATATAGTTCTGGTTTTTAACCTCTTCCCACCCAGTCACTGCACATAAACGGCCAGGTGGGCACTCTCTCCTTCTGAGTGGACATTGAGGAACGTCCCTCAAAAGGAGGCGGATCCCGAGCAGTGGTGTGATCCCGATGCGCTCGTGTCACCTGGACACGGCGCATCTGTAAGTGGCAGGAGGCTCCGTGATTCGCCCTCCTGATCACATGACGGTCGTGTCCAATCACAGCCTTCATGTGATGTAAACAGAGAGCCGGTTGCTAGGCGGTCGGCTCTCCTCTCCTCACACAGAAGTTGTCGGTGATGAGAGGAGAGTGGATCATTGCAGCCGGCTGGTTGATCAGTGAGTATGAGCTGTTTTTTTACAGCTTTTTACACACTGATCACCAGTGTAAAACACACATGTAAAATACACATGTAAAACACACATGTAAAACATGTACACAATGTAAAACACACATGTAAAACATGTACACAATGTAAAACACACATGTAAAACATGTACACAATGTAAAACACACATGTCCCCACATTGTAAAAACACCTGTCCCCCACAGATTTAACAGTAAAATCACGTCCCAATGATTATCTGCACACATATGTCCGTGATCACCTGCGCACATCTGTGCATGATCACCTGCGTACATCTGTACATGATCACCTGCACACATCTGTAAATGATCACCTGCACACATCTGTACATGATCACCTGCACACATCTACACATGATCACCTGCACACATCTGCACATGATCACCTGCACACATCTGTACATGATCCCCTGCACACATCTGTACATGATCACCTGCACACATCTGCACATGATCACCTGCGCACATCTGTGCATGATCATCTGCACACATCTGCACATGATCATCTGCACACATCTGCACATGATCACCTGCACACATCTGCACATGATCACCTGCGCACATCTACACATGATCACCTGCACACATCTGCACATGATCACCTGCACACATCTGCACATGGTCACCTGCACACATCTGTACATGATCACCTGCACACATCTGTACATGATCACCTGCACACATCTGTAAATGATCACCTGCACACATCTGTACATGATCACCTGCACACATCTGCACATGATCACCTGCGCACATCTGTGCATGATCACACGAACCAATTATTATACACTTTTTTTTTTTTTTTACCAAAGACATGTAGCAGAATAAATTTTGGCTTAAATTTATGACAAAAATCTATTTTATTTCTTTTAAAATAGAAAGAAGAAAACATTGTGTTCCCCCCCCCCCCCCCCCCAAATTTCCACTCTTTTTTCACTTATATCGCAAAAAAACCCCCAAAAAAACAGAGTCGTGAATAAATACCACCAAAAGAAGGCTCTAATTGTGCCAACAAAATGATAAAAATGTCATTTGGGTACAGTGTAGCATGACCGCGCAATTGTCATTGAAAGTGTGACAGCGCTGAAAGCTGAAAATTGGAGAATTGGAGAAACTGGAAGTAAGAAATTCAGACAAAAAAAAAAAAAAAAACATTTAGAAGGGAAATTGAAGGAAAAGGTAAGTGAACCAACAATGGACTAGTTTAAAGGAACCTATTTAAAAAAATAAAAAACAAAGCTTTACAACCCCTTTAATGTACAAGCCTTGTTTCTATGTATAGCTTGTAATATTATACTGTGTAGACATGAGAGTATTTGCTCATTCCATATGCAGGCTCCGATTCCTGCTTAGTAGTGCTGCACAGTGATTATGTTTTTTTTTATGGGTTCCCTTATTTCAATGCGGGTCCACCAGGCGGGGTCAGCCTGGCAATCCAACCAACCGTTGCCCCTTAATATGATTAGCCAGCGTTGTCATGAAGCACCTACATATCTCTTGATCCAGCTAAATATCTCAGAGCATAATTAATAGATTCTTGCTTGGCTGAGATGAGCCATTTTCCCTGAACACGGAAGGTTGGATATCTGCAGAGGAGAAGGAGTACCAGGCGCATCTCCCCTGGTGCGTTGGATGGCGGCGCCCCGCTGTGCCCTCCCTCACACAGTGATGTACAGAAACACAGAGAAACCTGACAGATAAAATGATCAAATAGGAGAAGAGCGAATAGGAACAAGGGCGATAATAAACCCAATTCATGGCAGGAGGCAAAACTCAGCTGAACAGGCCTCAGCTAAAACCTCTGTCTTTATTAGAAAAGGGTGTTGTCCACGGCAACCGGTAAACTGCGGGCTTTAAATTGTAACCTCCAATAAAAAACATTACCGCAGAATACGTCTGATGAACCATCATGTCTGCTGCCACTGCATTATGTCCCATAGTCCTCTGCTGCCCGGAAACATTTAACTACAGTTTTATTTTAGGAAGCAGCCACAGCCTGCGAGTAGAAAAGCCAGCCCCCTGCCAGCATGCTGCAGAGAAGGACCCTCACTCTCTGGTGGGAAGAAGTGATCTCTCTGCAGAGGTCCTATGAAGTTAGAAATAGAGCTTTCCAATCATCAGGGAGTTGTTGATTGCAGCATTGGGGCTCCTGCACAGGGGTGTATAAGCTCTTGGCGCCCCCGCACTATAGCCGAATGACGGGCACAACGTGGACCTGAATTTCCAGGAGGCGGTCATATGACGGTCTCCCCTTTCCACGCGCTCTCTGCAGGGCATGTGCGGTCCGCACTGTGATCACCGAGTCACAGACTCGGGTGATCACAGATCCCAGTAAGGGCCGATCCTGGCCCCTTACCATGTAATCAGCTGTCAGCCAATGAAAGCTGATCACATGATGTAAACAAAAGCTCGGTAATCAGTTTATTTTCTTCTCCTCACACTAAGGCCGGGTTTACACTGCTGCGATGCGGGAACGCCGCGAATCCGCGGCGTTTTCCCGCATCGCATTACTCCCGCCGGCAGTTCACACTGCCTTATGCGAACGGCTGGGAGTGTCAATGATATGTTAATGACACCCCCAGATCCGTCCGCATATCGCAGTGCGATCTGCCGACTCGCACATGAATCGGATCGCATGGTGTGAACCCCCATGCGATCCGATTCTGTTGCGGACCAAAAAAAGGGTCCCGTGCGAGTTTGCTGCGGGAGCGATGCGAATTCAGCCATACTATCTGTATGGCTGAACTCGCATCGCTACGGAGATCGGATGTGATTTGCACTGCAGTGCGGTGCGAATCACATCCGGATCTCCCCCCGCAGCAGTGTGAACCCAGCCTAAAAGTGCAAGGAGAAAAAAAATCCGATCACCGGCTTATGTGCAAGGGACATCGGTCCCGAAGAGGAAGAGGCAATTCTGCCTCATCAGTGCCACCAGTACCCCCTGCCAGTGCCATCTGCCATTGCCACCTGACAGTGCCCACCAGTGCCACCTATCAATGCCCACGAGTGCCACCTATCAATGCCCACAAGTACCACCTATCAATGCCCACCAGTGGTGCCAATCAGTGCCACCTAGCAGTGCTGCCTACCAGTGTAACCAACCTTTGCTGATCAGTGCCCATCATTGCCACCCATCAGTGCCCATCACTGCCACCTATTGGTGCCTGTCAGTGCCGCCTCATCAGCGTACATCAATGAAAGAGAGAAATTACCTGTTTGCAAAATTGCAAACTATAATTTTTTTTTTTTTTTTTTTTTTTTTTTTTATGTAAAATTTGGTCTAATTTAAAAAAACAAAAAACAAAAAAAAAACGCAGAGGTGATCAAATACCACCAAAAGAAAGCTCTATTTGTAGGAAAAAAATGATAAAAATCTGGGTGGAGCAGCCCCCCTAAAACTTACCTGAGCCCATCTCTATCCTCCGATGTTGTACAATAACCTTGGCTGTTCGGGACTCCCCCTCCTGATTGGCTGAGACACATCAGCGGGTGTCACTGGCTCCCGCTGCTGTCATTGAGCCAACGGGAAGAGAAAGGGCGTGGCCGAGCCGCAGCTCCACATCTGAATGGACACACAGAGCTGTGATTCGGCTTGGGTGCCCCCATAGAAAGCTTATTGCTGGCACTCAACAGGAGAGGAGGATCCAGGCTGCTCTTTGCAAAGCCATTACACAGAGCAGGTAAGTATACATTTTTTTTTTTTTTTTATAGAAAAAAAAGAGACTTTACTTAAAGCGGTTCTTCACCCTAAAGGGGAAGTTCCGCTAGTATTATCCCTCCCCCCCTCCGGTGCCACAATCGGCACCTTTCGGGGGGGAGGGGGGTGCAGTTACCTGGATAATCCAGGTAACTGCACCCACTTCCGGCCAGACCGCCGCATGGCTCCGCCCATCGCCGCATGGCTCCGCCCCCCCCGTTGTGTTCTGGGAAACACAGTTCCCAGAGACACAGCGGGGAACCAGCGCAGCGCGACTCGCGCATGCGCAGTAGGGAACCGGGCAGTGAAGCCCTCTTGCTTCACTTCCCGATTCCCTGACAGAGGATGGCGGCGGTGGCTGCAGCGAGACGAGCGATCGCTCGTCATCTGCCGCCGACATCGCTGGAACCTGGGACAGGTAAGTGTGATATTATTAAAAGTCAGCAGCTGCAATATTAGTAGCTGCTGGCTTTTAATATTTTTTTTTTTTGTGCAGCTCCTCTTTAAGCTTTGGACCATTTTGCAGCTAAAGGACCAGGCCTCTTTTTGCCATTCAGCACTGCGTCGATTTAACTAACAATTGCGCGGACATGCGAAGTTGTTTCCAAACAAAATTGGTGTCCTGTTTTGCCCACAAATAGAGCTTTCTTTTGGTGGTATTTGATCACCTCTGCGGTTTTTATTTTTTGTGACAATTTTGAAAAAAAAATATATGTTTTTCCCCTCGGTTTCAGCCGATACGTATTCTTCTACATATTTTTGGTAAAATAAAAAATTGCAATAAGCATTTATTAATTGGTTTGCGCAAAAGTTATAGCGTCTACAATATAGGGGATAGTTTTATGGCATTTTTATTATTTTCTTTTTTTTTTTTTACTAGTAATGGCGGCAATCAGCGATTTTTATTGTGATTGCGACATTATGGCGGACACGTAGGACAATTTTGACACATTTTTGGGACCATTGTCATTTATACAGCGATCAGTGCAATTAAAAATGCATTGACCATTGTAAAAATGTCACTGGCAGTGAAGGGGTTAACACTAGGGGGCAGTGAAGGGGTTAAGTGTGACCTAATATGTGTTTCTTACTGTGGGGGGTGGCTTGGTGTGTGACATCACTGATCGTCGTTCCCTATGACAGGGAACAGACGATCAGTGACAGGCAACTAGGAAGCACGGGGAGAGGTTTGTTTACACTTACCTCTCCCCGTTCTTCAGCTCTGTCACCCGATCGCGGGACACCGGCGGTGATTGGGTCCACGGGTCACCGTGGCCACGGTCACGGAGCTCAGGACCGGGTCATTCTAAGCTAAGAGCAGATAGATTCCAGGAGGTAAACGCTACATTAACTATGCCTCATGCCAGTATACGTAGAATGGCACAAGTACATACAGGTACGTTGCCCTTTAAGAACCCAGCCGGGCCATTCTACCGACGTATATCGGCGTGAGGCGTAGTTAATGTAGCGTTTACCTCCTGGAATCTATCTGCTCTTAGCTAAGAAAGCCCCTCCTCCTGTGAAGGCTCCTTAGCGCTTTACCACTGACGGGGCCGCGCTAGCAGTGTGAAAGGGGTCTTACAGGTGGTTGCTGTCCATTGGCGCAGGATCTCTAGTTGGAACTCATCCAATAGCATACATTTCTAAATATATAATATCCGTGCCTCTGCCTGTTTTAGTTCACGAGTTATCAGTGATGGAAACAGACAAGTGGTCTCCCTAGAAAAAAGTACATATTTTTTTCCCTTCTCTATGAATTGCAATAAACTTCAAGGTTTAGCAGGTGGACAATTTAAAAATAATCTTAGAAAGTATTATTTTACCAAAAGAATAGTTGATGCTTGGGAAGGACTGCCAGCAGAAGTAGTGAGTCAGTCAACACTAAATGGATTCTAATATGATTGGGCTCTATACTAAAATAAAAATAAAAAAATGGGGTAGACTTGATGGACCACTTGGTCTTTTTCTGTCGTCGCTCTTCTATGTTTCCTCTATATACCATTGGGTGTAGAGCTGCAAGGTAACAAAACATGCTTTCCCGTTACGACCTTGTCATGCGGCAGTCTCTTTCTTTAGAAGGTCCTATTTATATGGTTATTTTTCCGCTTTCTAAGCTGAATAATCCCATTCTCAAGCAGCAGATTGCATGTTGCCGTCAGTTCAGCGCGGGGCTGGGGAATTATGACGCAGATCACATTTACAAACACTTTTACCCAAGTCTCCGCCATTGCGGCCATTGCAGCCCTGTGCTAAATGAGGTGTGCGAACGGCGGCCACTCGTATATATAAAAACATTTATTGGTGCTTCTTTCCACTTTTTCTTTCCCCTGACCAATGTGAGATGAAGCTCTGAAGAGATTTACTTAAGTTTCCTGGAGGAGAACTCTTGTACTAATATTTAAGTCTGATAAGGCAAAGAATTTCAAGTCCCAGAGAAGAGTACAGGGGAAAATGATAAGGCTTCCTCTGAAAACTGCGGATTAAATCACGAGCGCTGTAACAGGAATTTCATTGTGGTGCGTCTCGAGGAAGATAGAAGAAAAACAGCATAACTTGGTACATTCAGGAAATTTCATAAAACTCTTTACTAACCCGAAGCCTCTTTGTCAGCTGTCCTCTATTCCTCTCTGCTAAAAATCTAGATGCACATACACAATATAGCTAAAGGTTTGTGGACACCTGACCACTTTTCGGCATCCCATTCCAAAACCATGGCCAATAATATAGAATTGTTTCCCTTTGTGGCTTTAACATCCTCACCTCTTCTGGGAAGACTTTCCACAAGATTTTAGAGTATTTGTGGGAAAGTGTGCCTATTTGTGAGGTTTGACATTGGATGAGAAGAGCTGGCTCACAATGGGTGTCCCAATTCAACCCAAAGGTCTTCAGTAGGGGTTGAAGTCAAGGCTTAGGATGGCATTTTTTCGGGATCATAGGGGGGAACCCATCAGGACTTTATAGTTACATAGTAGGCGAGGTTGAAAAAAGACACAAGTCCAACCTATGTGCAAGATTATATGACAGTATTACATTGTATATCCCTGTATGTTGTGGTCGTTCAGGTGCTTATCTAATAATTTTTTCAAACTACCGATGCTCCCCCTAAAAACCACCGCCTGTGGAAGTGAATTCCACATCCTTGCCACTCTTACAGTAAAGAACCCTCTACACAGTCTAAGGTTAAACCTCTAATCTTAATGAGTGGCCACGTGTCGTATTAAACTCCCTTCCACTGAAAAGTTTTCTCCCTATTGTGGGTACCACAGTATTTGTAAATTAAGATCATATCCCCTCTCAAGCGTCTCTTCTCCAGAGAGAATAAGTTCAGTGCTCGCAACCTTTCTTCATAACTAATCTCCTCCAGTCCCTTTATTAGCTTTGTTGCCCTTCTTTGTACTCTCTCCATTTCCAGTACATCCTTCCTGAGGACTGGTGCCCAGAACTGGACAGCATACTACAGGTGAGGACAGACCAGAGTCTTGTAGAATGGGAGAATTATTGCTTTATCTCTGGAGTTAATCCCCTTTTTAATGCCAATATTCTGTTTGCTTTGTTAGCAGCAGCTTGGCATTGCATGCCAATGCTGAGCCTATCATATACTAGGACCTCCAGGTCCTTTTCCATCCTTGATTACCCCAGAGGTATAGATTGCACTAATTTGTGCCACCCAAATGCATTATTTTACATCTTTGCACATTGAACCTCATTTGCCATGTAGTTTCCCACCCCATTAATTTGTAAACCCCTAGTTTAAAGGCGGAAAAGTTAGAGGGCCTTTTAAACTAGGTGATGGGGGGGGGGGGGGTCTAGAAGTAGAGCATATTCCAGAGGGTAATACTGGGGTAGTGGTAGGTTGACTAAAATACATAAACCCAAGGTAAGTATAGTAACAAGTCCTATTTGCAATCTCGGAACACCCAATAAGAGGACAGTATGCGACCGGCCTAAACTGCGTGGCATGTTCACCAATGCCAGGAGACTGGTGCACAAGATTGGAGAACTAGAGATACTGTTGTAGGAGGAGGATTTCGATTTTGTAGGAATTTCAGAGACTTGATTCAGCAGCTCTCATGATTGGCTGGCAACCATTCAAGGGTATTTCCTTTATCACAGGGATAGAGAGGGTAAAAAAAGGGGGGATGGGTATGCCTGTATATCAAGAATAATGTACAAGTGAATGCGAGAGATGACATCACTAAGGGAGCTAGGGAGGAGGTGAAAGCCTTATGAGTAGAGCTCCAAAGGGATGGAACTAAGGGAAACAAAATACTGGAAGTATGCTATATGCCCCCTACCCTGAGAGAGAAGGGGGGGGGGATGGACCTCCTATCACAATTTGGATTAGCAAGGATGGGAAGTGTTATCATAATGGGGGATTTGAATTATCCAGACATCTGGGCGGAAGGAACCATGCATTTGTCTAAGGCTTGCCAGTTGACCCATGAAATCGGACAATTTCATGGGTCAGATGGTAGACGCACCAACCAGAAACAAAGCATTACTAGACCTACTGATTACAAACAATACAGACCTGATCACAGATGTAGTAAAAGGGGGCAATTTTCGGAAATAACAATCACAGGTTGATTAGCTTCAGTATAATTCACACAAATAGGAAACATTAGGGGGCATAGAGACATTGAATTTCAAAGGAGCAAACTTCCCCAAACTACAAACCTTGCTAGAAGATATAAATTGGAATAAAATCTTATGAACAAAGAGCATGGAGGAAAAATGGGTTTAGTTTAAGAGCATATTAAATAAGGGTATTAGCCAGTGCATCCAATTGGGAAATATATTTAAAAGAGCGAACACAAGTCCTGGATGGCTCCAATGTAAAAATGCATATAAAGGCAATGGAGAAGGCCTTCAAACAATAGCTGAGGGATCATCATCAGCATTCAGACTTTACAAAGAATGCAACACGAAATGTAAGAGTGCAATTAGGGTGGCTAAGATAGAACAGAAAAGACACATAGTGGAGGGGAGCAAAAAAAAAAAAAAAATCCCAAGAAATTCTTTAAGTATATAAACAGTAAAACAAGGAGAACAGACCATATTGGCCCCATATGAGGAAGGAAATCTGGTTACAAAGGATGGGGCGATGGCGAAGGTTTTGTTTTGTTTCTTCTCCTCAGTGTTCACGAGGTAATTGGCGGCTTCAGTAACCAAGACTGCAGTGTTTATACTCATGACACATCACAGGAAGCACCCTCATGGCTAACAGAGGACAGAATTAGAAACTTGGAAAACTTAACATTAATAAGTCACTAGGACCAGATAACTTGCACCGAAGGGTCCTGGGGGAACTCAGTCGAGTAATTGCCAGATCATTGTTCCTAATTTTTACTGACAGTCTACTGACTGGAATGGTACCAGCTGATTGGAGAAAAGCCAATGTAGCTCCAATATTAAAAAAAAAGGGCAAAATACATCCCTGGGAATAACAGACCAGTTAGCCTAACATTAATAGTATGCAAGCTCTTGGAGGGGATGATAAGGGACTATATACAAGATTTTAGTAATGAAAATGGTATCATTAGCAGTAATCATGAAGAATTGTTCTAATCTATTAACATTCTATGAGGAGGGGATCTGCCATCTTTATTATGTGGTTTTTCCTCCGGGATCTTCTCACATCCCCCCCCCAAAAAAAAAATAAAAAAAAAAGATGGAAGCTGCACTTGTCCATGTCAACACACCAAGCAGGCGGATGGGACAGAACACTTCAGCTTGACATAACATAACAGTTTCACACGGCTGAGTGTTATCACAGCTTATCTTCAGCCCAGCGGGGTTCTGGGAAATGGTTTTGGACTGCAGCCAAGGCCTTCCAAACAATGAGTATTGCTGTCTATGGGTCTGCTGTAAAATCACCCACTATGGGCCATATTTTTTATTAGCTTTATTCCTCTATATAACAGTGACAAACTGTAAAGCACTTACTATGCCCCTCGTGGTTTTCCTATCATACTAGAGAACGAAAGAGAGAAGGGAAGAGAGAGAGAGGGAGAGGGAGAGGAAGCGAGAGAGAGAGAGGGGAAGAAAGAGAGGGTGGGAGAGAGAGAGAGAGAGAAGGTAAGAAAGAGAGAGACAGAGAAGGGAAGAGAGAGAGAGAAGGGAAGAGAGAGAGAGAGAGAGAGAGGTAGAAGGGAAGAAAGAGAGAGAGAGAGAGAGAGAGAGAGAGAGAGGAAGAGAAGGGAAGTAACGAGAGGGAAAAGGAGAAAAGAAAAATATGGAAACAAGAAGAGATGGAAAGGGGGGGGGGGTTGTGTAGGGAGAATGGAAAAGGAAGAGACGAGAGGAGGAAAAAAGGAGAGGAACAAAAATAAAAGGAAGAGAAAAGAGTGGGGATAGGAGAGATGAGGGAAAGATGGGATTAAAGGAAAGTCAGAGAAAGGGGGAAAGGTGAAACAGTATAAGGAAAAAGAAAACAGAACTAGAGAAAGAGAAGAAAAATTGGTAAAATAAAAAAGAAGACCACCCATGAGAGAATGAAAGAGAAAGAGATAATGAGAAAGAAAGAAAGAAAGAAAGAAAGAAAGAAAGAAAGAAAGAAAGAAAGAAAGAAAGAAAGAAAGAAAGAAAGAAAGATAAATCACACCCAGCAGCCAAATCCCATCATGTTTCCAAAACCCAACTCCCATCTGCACCTCCATCAGCTTCATATTTCATGTCCTAGGAGTACATTGATCTTTCTGGACACATTTAACTGTTTTTTTTTTTTTTTTCTTCTATTGCTATTGTTTATTTTCTGCTGTTCTCTACATACTGAATGTTGAATGGTTAATTTGTGTCCAGTAATGACCGCAGCAAAATAATGTGCTGTGTGTGGGAAGCGCTGGACGTGGAACACAATGCTGGGTACATTGACACATTTTTAGTATCTTGTTGTTCAGGACTGGAGCCTGAGGGAGTTCTGAGTCACATCATTGTCTCCATCTCATCCGCCATGATGTGGATTTTGACAGCATGTCAATCATCCGACCATTGAGATACTAATACTTCCATCTCACTATGCCAGTTTATGTTACTAAATAAAAAAGATAATACATAAAGAGTAAAAGAGAGTGAGAGAGAATTAAATAAAGAGGTAGAGAGTGAGTTAAAGAGAGATACATATATTTAGTATACTGTACAGAGAGAGGACAACAGATATGATAGATAGATAGATAGATAGATAGATAGATAGATAGATAGATAGATAGATAGATAGATAGATAGATAGAGCCTTCTGATCAGACTGGCCCCAGTTTGGACAAAGCCGCCAACAGGACAGGCTGTATTCCCATATCAGGCCTGATCCACATTGCTTCAACGGGGAGTATAATTCCCCAATTATTCCATAATTACAACATGGCTGCCTTCACGTGAGCTGTCATATTTCAGCAGTGGCGGATATGTCCCCAGTGCAGGCATATAGAGCAACTCAGGTGAGGTGGGTGGTGTGAGCGCAGGATTACTTGGGACTGAGAGAAGAGGAGCAGCACATGACCAGTCTGATGTGTATGGGCTTCTTTCGACTCTAAGCCCTTGTACACACGAACATTCCGACAACCAAATCCATCGGATTTTGACCGAAACTGTGTCGGACAAAGTTGTCAGAAAATCCGATCGTACTTAACGTGATGACATTAATTCGTTAGGACGGGACTACATTCAGGCTAGTAGCCAATAGCTTTGGTCTAGGAATTTGATCTGAGCATACATGGCACTTTGTCCGATCGGAATTCTCTACACATGATCGGACAAAGTCCGATCGGATCATGTTGTCGGAAAATTTTATAGCCCAGCTGGAAAACTTGGTCCGTCGGATACTCTGACGGAAACAGTCCGATGGAGCCCACACACAGTCGGATTATCCGACAACACGGTCCTATCGGACATTGTCCATCGGAATGTCCGACCGTGTGTACAAGGGCTAAGATGTGACTCTGATGTGGTCCAGGCACTTGACAAAGCCCTATGAATTGTGTTGTTCCTATACATATAGAGTAAAGTAGACCTAGCATCAGATACTTTCATACTTTTTTTCATATTAAGTAATGTGTCATTGTAACACTTCCCAGGTTTACCTTCCACAGAGATCACTGAACTCCCCATGACAATGCCATTATCTGCTTATCTCTACTGAATGATGGAGCCATCTTTGTTCGGGCATTATCCAAGGTCAAAATCAGGAACATGTATCGGAAGAGAAGTCAGCCAGGCCAAGTCATAAATAGGAACATAGGCAGGAACACACTGGGGATCATAGACCAAGGGCAAGGAGGAAATGAGCAAAGCTGTTTAAATAGCAAAAGGGGCTGGCTGTAGGCTGGACTAATGAGGCAGGTTAGTTGTAAGTAGGTGATTCACTGAGGAAACGAGTGGCTGGTAAATTAACCGACAGCTGAGCAGCTTCTGTGCACTGAAAGAAAAGAGTTGCTCATATATAGCAGGGGCCTCACCCTGACAGACAGTCCTGGTCACATATCCTGGTCACACAGGGACAATAGCGAACTGGTAGATGTATATATCTACATACTGTATATAGATGTATAAATCTGATGTCTCTGACTAAAATCACCCTTTAAGAGGGACTGGATCTAGCCTGCATAAGGTGCAGTAAAGAAATTCAGGGTAGGCAGAGGATGGGAGGTCAGCAAAGCAGTGTACAGGGGGTTAACAGGGCAAAGGATAGGGTCAGCAGTTTGTATAGCAGTGTACAGGGGTCAGCAGGGCAGAGGTCCGTAGTAAACCTGGAAGTTCAAAGGTCAGTAGTAGGCAGTTCCCTCCTTGTCCTGGCCCTGGCAGAAGGAGTTCAGTGGCCAGGCACAGCGTCCAGGGGTGGAGGTTAAGGGTGGGGCTGTTGGCTTTGGGGGCGGCACAGCCCCCTAGATCCAGCCATGCCTTTAAGAATATCACTTTAACCAAAACCAGGCATCCAAGGCTGATAAAAGAGGGACTCCATTTTGCGTTTTTAAAATAGTCCCGGCATACGACAAATCCAAACCCAGTCAAAGTCCCAGAGGTGCCAGGGGACCCACAAGCATTGCCGTTACATTAATAGACAATCCACAAAGTGAGCTTTAATTTCTAAACATGCACGCCGTGGCCAATAAAATTTACACTTTATTATCCAGTTACAGTGCTCACAGCCGAGCTCTCTTCTCCATAAATTGCAATAATTAAACTCGTTTGTTTTAGGCTTTTAAGGTTTACTCCGCCAGCAAAGAAAAGGAAACAGGGAGCAGTTTCTCATTTCATCGTTCGGAAGGGATGTTCCGCGAGGCCTGCGGTCTGTTCATCTCCTCGCCAAGTACCAAAGTACGAAAATCATCAACTCGTGTCACTCTTTCTCGGAAAAGGTGATAATGCTATCGCACATTTCCAGCCGTCCAAACATGAACCCAGATGACTCCCCACTGGCTGTAATCACAGATGTCAATCTGCGGATCTGGACGGTGAAGGCTCATCCAATAAAACCTCCTAAATTGTACTATGTGGCAGCCGCAACACTTCTGACTGTTCCCCACTGGCTGCTTGAAAAGAAACCTTTTGAGACCCATTTACATTCTGCAGGATCTTAACGCTGGTTGCGTCAAGGTAGCCCACTGAAATGAATCAGCTGGCTGTTAAGTTGAGCTGGGAATTTTCTTTGTTGTTGTTTGACATGCGTCGCCCTTCCATGTGCTTCTTGCTTTTAAGGCCATTTACAAGTTGGGGCAGTTGCCATTTGTTTGCACCATTGGTTATTTGGTGCCTTCCTGTGCCTATAAAGAGGGGTGGGCTCCCTCCAGGCATACCTGCCCTCAATCTATACATCCTAATATATGCACTCCTACTGTGGAGGCTCTCAAAATTTACAGGGTTAGTACTGCAAATAATACTGAGGTGGCCTCTGCAGCTTACACATTTATTTGCAAATGTGTGCAAACGAAAACCCCTGTTTTTAACGTGAACTGTTAGACAGGACAATTCAGTTTGTTGCAGGCTGGCTTGTAGGTTGAGCTGAGAATTTTTGTTTGCTGTTGTTTGACATCCATCACCCTTCCATGTGCTCCTTGCTGTTAAGGCCATTTATAGGTTGGGGTAGTTGCCGTTTGTTTGCAACGAATAAGCTGCAAATGCCTTGTCTTGAAAATAAAATGGGCCACAAATGCTGCATCGCAACACACTATGATGCATTGTGTCACAGCATGTGTGCATTGCCTAAGTGCATTCTGGTGGCATTCACAATGACACATGTAACTAATGTGGAAGTATAAATGGGCCCTGAATGAGAAAATACAGAGAGGATGTGATGATGCACCACCACTCTGCATCATTGCACTGTCAGAGCTCAGCAGTCAAGGGGTCTATGATGAGGAAATTTCATATTTCCTTATTAAAGTTGCCTCACAATATCAAAGAAAGCCATCCTTTCATGTCCTAGTTACTTTAGCTGACTTGATACCAAAGGAATGTCATTGCAAACTGACCAAGTCTTTAAAAGATCACATTGCTTGCAGTGGGGGTTGACCATTTCCTTACACACAAGTCCTATATACGACAGCTATAACTTGGAATATTCAGTCTCGTCTCCAGACCTGCAACATGCATGCCTTTAGTCTGATTATCTGAGCCACGCCATACAAGTGGGTGGGACTCCGTGGCGAAAAGGCATCTTTAGAGTTAAGTATTCTTGCTATATTTTCTAATATTATTACATTTGTTATCTGTATTTGTTATTACTTAATTAAATGTTATACTTTGCACATCTCAAATACAACCCCAAAAAACAAACTGTCACATAAACCATTCTGCTTGCAGTGAGGGTTGACAATTTCCTTACATACAAGTCCTAAATACGACAGCTATAACTTGGAATATCCAGTCCGGTCTCCAGAACTGCATCGCGCATGCATCTGATCTGATCATCTGTGCCACGATGCACAAGCAGGCAGGACTCCGTGACAAAAAGGCATCTTTAATTAAGAATTCTAATATTTTCTAGTATTACCCCAAAAAATGTAAACCATCATGTAACCATGATAAAACAAGTCCATGACACCCTGTACTCATAGTATCTCCTCAGTCTTGCAGGATAAACAAGTCCTGATGGCGAGCATCCTGTGGCAGAGAAGAAATACTGCAGGAAGGGCAGTGTCTGAGAGGAGGTGAGCATTGCAACCCAAGCTACATTATTTCAACCAGCTAGGTGATTTAATTGAGGGGTGGGTAGATATAACAAGGGCTACTCCAAGATATATTTTGACCCTTAATCACCTAAAGATCTCACATTGGGTGATCCTTTTGGATTTATTTCCTTATTTCTTCCAGCACACTGCACAACCCCTCCCCCCTCCCCCTCTTTTCCCCCTTTCCTCTCCCTTTTTTCCTTCCTTTTCCGCTTTTCCCTTTTCACCTTAATCTTGGTACAAGCCTTTAAATGTAACCCCCCATGATATTTCTATTTATCTTATTTATAGAACCTTTTCAACCTGCACACATATAACCAGCCCCCCGTGCACCCCCAGGGGGAACACCCATAATGGGTGTCTCAGTTATGCCGTCTGTAACCCTCCTTGGGCTTTGTTGGTGAGTCACATAGATACAAGTAAATACTCCAATGTTTCTGTCATGATTATTAATGTATGTTGGTTCAATTGTTGATTGGTTTTTTGTTAGTATAATTTTGTACTGTAATTTCCTTAGACATTTTGGGTTGACACCTCCTGAGGAAGCCACAAGTGGCGTGAAACCAGTCGAGGTTTTTGTCTACACCAACACCAATCATACCCCCACTTATCTGTGGGGAGCATTACCCAGGAATTTTAATATACTTGTATTTGTAACAATTGTTCTGATACTTTTGCTGCAATTCATGAATTGTTTGTATATTTTATATTTATGATTTCTGTGATATGTATATTTTCTAATAAACAATATATTTTATATTTATGATTTCTGTGATATTGTATACCGCAATAGCCCTGTGATCTTTGGGTGATTAAGGGTCAAAATATATTTTGGAGTGGCCCTTGTTATACCTACCCACCTCCCCTTAATTGTTTGAAATTTAGGATGATGGTGCCTACACCTCTATTTTAACATCATCTTTGAGGCTATATCTTCTTGATCAGCTAGGTGATTTGTGACATTAAAAAAAATAAAAATAAAATAATAAAGTTTGGAGGTGAGCTTTCATCTAAACTTGGTTTGTAGGAGGGAAGCCACACAAATTCCATGTATTTGGTGTCCCTGGGGGGATTCAAACCCAGATCCCAGAGCTGCAAGGGTAGCCACTAAACCACCCTGCCTTTCATGTACATATTCTTCCATCTGAACACTGCAATTCCCCTTTAAATACAAGAAATCCTCTGCTCCCTTATTTCACAGACATTAATGCAAACAGCTGCCATGCCTCTCTCTCTATACTTCACTGATGGGCAGGATAGAATGGAAAGAGTTCTTTATTTCCACGGCAATTATTAAGGCAGAAGCCAGATGACAATAGCATGGCGCGGTGGCGTTTTGTGCTGTCAGGAAGTACACATTAAGGGTAATTGTTGCTGGGGACGTTCTCTCCTTTGTATTCGGCACAGGAGGCGCTATGCATGCACGCATTCTGGTCCTGAATCACAAACAATTGTATAGCGCATTGTCCTCTAAAATACAACCGTCTGGCGGGCCGGAGCAGAACTGGTTAACGGGCCGGCGTTGCTACCGTTCAGGCTGAGCCCCGGCAAAAGCTGTGTGAGTGTTTAATGTTCTGCCTGCTGAGACATGATCATACCCAGCTATTGTTTGCTCGATAAAACTGGATAAAGTGTAGCAGTGTTCCATTGTTCTTCGAGCTGAACTCCAGGCTGATATAAAAGACACAAATTAATGCAGCTCGGTATTCATTAATACGTCATTAAATGTATTTTTTATTACAAGCAGAGTAAGTACCTTCATTTGACTTGGTATCGGCCGCTTGCATTCTACTGTACAGTCTATGCAACGGAGCCCAGAGAAGGGGGAAGCAGCACAAGCAGCCAATCAGGTTTGGTATAGTGAAATAATAATGCTGATAGTGGGAGAAAGCAGACAGCTGTGCTGGGTGGCAGTGCTGTTTAAATTTAAGGACTGTATGGACAGAAACACAAATCCTTTTGTGCATGTATTGCAGTAGTAACCTTCTATAAACAGCTGTACCTTTTTATCATTATAAAAGAAAAAAAAAAAAAAAAAAGGGGTGGTCGTGGTTGAGTTCCTGCACCTATTGTTTGAGAAAAAAAAAGCCCTGATGGTGGTTGTTTTCCAATATGGGGGGAAGACCATCCTGACCACTGCTAAAAAGTATCTAAGAACTTTCCTGGGATCATGGAGAGGAGTGCCAGTGTGGGTGACATTGGAATGTGGGTCGCCATAATGTTACAATAATGAGTATGTGCAACCAGAATGCTTTAATGGGGGGGGGGGGGGGGGATGGGGTTCAATCCCACCAAATGTGACATGTATGCAGGAAGGTTCACCTGACGCATATCGACTACACAGTCATCATCTGAGGTGTGGACCCCCCCCCCCATACCAACATTGCTTATAAAGAAGATATGATGGCCCCCATGTCACATTTGGTGGGATCTCACCTATTGTTTGAGAGAGAAAAAAGCCCTGATGGTGGTTGTTTTCCAATATGGGGGGATGACCATCCTGACCACTGCTAAAAAGTGTCTTTCCTGAACTTTCCTGGGATCATGGAGAGGAGTGCCAGTGTGGGTGACATTGGAATGTGGGTCGCCATAAGCTTACAATAAAGAGTAAAAAAAAAAAAAAAAAAAAAAAAAAAAAAAAGGTGTGTTGTCACCGTACATCATTTCCTGGCTTTTGCAGAGGGGCGTGTAGTGCAAAAAACGCGTATAAACAAAATGCTCTTAAACTCTCAGACCCGCCTAAACTTTACACAATGTGCTTTCAATTTGCTTCTTTTATGCCACGTTTTTAAGCTAAAAACGCTGAAGATTTTTTTCTGCTCCTAGTGTGCATGGAGCCTGAGAGGAGAGAGCTGTGTATGATGCCATAAGCCTAGGCTAATGACCAGACAAGAAACAGGAAGTGAGCTGTACAAGGGATTTACCGGTGTTCTGCCGTATAGTGTCCGGCCATCAAATAGTGTCTGCCCCGTACTGCGCATGTGCAGTACGGAGCAGACGAAGCTTCGGAAAATCTCCGAAGCTGAACGGCGCCTGCGCCGTGAGTGGAGGTAGTAGCCCCACCATCCAAGCGGACATAGGGTTGTGAATATTAGAGGGCCCCTCGCAGGCGAGCTTCGCTCGCCACGCTTCGGGCTCAGCCTCGCTGCGCTCGGCTCTTTTTTATTCCTACTCTATGTCCACTTGGATGGTGGGGATAGAACCTGGATTCACGGCGCAGGCACTGTTCATCCTCGGCTATTTTCGGAATCTGTGTTGCTGTGTACTGCGCATGCGCAGTACGCAGCGGACACTATCGGATGGAGGACGTTATATGACAAGAGACTGGCAGAAAAAATAAAATAAAATATGTTTTACTATCCAAAGGTAAAACAACAACAAGGGCAGAAGATTTCATAGATGGAAAGATGAAAAAATGACTGAAGTTCCGCTTTATGGTAGATCTAAAGGAAATTGTATAAGAAAATCGTATAATGTATGGCCAGCTTTCGAGGAAATCTCCTAAAGTGAAGGGATTCCTCTCTTAGCCCTTGTACACACGGTCAGACATTCCGTCAACAAAATCTGTCAGATTTTTTCCCTGACGGATTTTGTCCAAAACTGGTGTTGCATACACACGGTCGGACAAAGTTGTTGGGAAATCCAATCATTCGCAACGTGATGACGTTCGTGCCTTGCGACGGGGCTACGTTGCGGCTAGTAGCCAATAGCTTTGGTGTCGTAATTTGATCTGAGCATGCGTGGCACTTTGTCCGATCGGAATTCTCTACAAACGATTGGACAAAGTCCGATCGGATCATGTTGTCGGAAAATTTTATAGCCCAGCTCTTAAACTTTGTCGCTCGGATATTCCGATGGATACAGTCCGATGGAGCCCACACACGGTCGAATTACCCGACAACGTGGTCCGATCGGACATTTTCAGTCGGAATATCCGACCGTGTGTACAAGAGCTTAGACAGGTGTCCCCATTAGACGATTTACCTCAAAGTTCTAGGCTCAACTTTAATATTTTGGATTTCTCTTCACTTTCTGTCTCTGTGACGATGGTCACCAATACAATTAAAGTGGGTGAATCTCCACAATAGGGACACAGACAGTAATACAAATGCTATTCAAAGTGTAAAGTAGAAGGGCCGGATCACACAGGGGGCGATGCGAGGCGACACGACTTGCCGCGCCGCAACCTGCCGCGACCTCAGCGGCGACTTGCAAATGACTTCTGTATAGAAGTCAATGCAAGTCGCCCCGAGGTCGCCCAAAAGTAGTACAGGAACCTTTTTTCTAAGTCGGAGCGACTCGAGTCGCTCCTCTTAGAACGGTTCCGTAGTACAGAACGGGGGCGACTTGTCAGGTCGCGGCACGGCAAGTCGTGTCGCCTCGTGTCGCCCCCTGTGTGAACCGAGCCTTACTATAGGCAAAACTTTTTTGTTATTGTTTTGGATAGAGGGGGGATGGTTTAGAACACCTGTCAGTTTTTATTGCTGTCTGTGGCTGTCTGTGCCCCCATTAAGGGAAAGCCCCCCTCTCTATTTATCCTGTTTATCATTATCATTGAAAATAAAAGTAAAAAAAATCTCAAATGTTGGGTTGTCCCCAGAAAAGTAATAGAGGGACATTTTCCCAATGGGGTCACTAGTTTTGGTCCCCAAGAAATTCCCTGCAGGGAGTTCCTCTCACTTCCTGTTTGGCCACGGGACAGGAAGTGAAGGTAAATTCCCCCAATGGGACAAAGAGGGTAAAAATAAACCTTACAGGGGTTACAACTTTACTCAATCCAAAATGAAAAAAAAAGTTTTACTAAAAAGTGGCATAGAGATACACTTGGAACACCCAGATCATGCTGTAGACGTATGAGAGTTTAAATCGGACCTTCCCTTCAGTCTTGCATGGTTGTACCAGAACTGTACTCCTGTACTGAAATGGCTTACTCTGATTTCACTACAAACTGTTATGCCCTGTATACAGGGTCGGACATTGCGACCACAAAATCCGTCAGATTTTTCCGACGGATTTTGTCTGAAAGTGGTGTTGCATACACACGGTCGGACAAAGTTGTCGGAAAATCCAAACGTTCAGAACGAGGTGACGTAAAACACGTACGGCGGGACTATAAAGAGGCCAGTAACCAATAGCTTTTGTCTAATAATTTATTCTGAGCATACGTGGCACTTGCGTCGGAATTATTTACACATGATCGGAAATTTAAACGATCGGATTTTGTTGTGGGAAAATTTTAGATCCTGCTCTCAAACTTTGTGTGTCGGAAAGTCCAATGGAGCCCACACATGATCGGAAATTCCAACAACACAGTCCGATCGCACATTTTCCATTGGAAAGTCTGACTGTGCGTACAGGGCATAAGCTTATCACGATGTGCATTAGAAGCTGCAGCAAGTCAGATAGAGCCTGCCAGGTGGTGGGCGGGGCCTACTCTCCCCTCACGTGGGGGTACCTTTTTGCGGGGCCCACAATCATCAATCCCCAGGACCAGGTGGGGACTGCAGTCATGTGAAAAATCGAACATTAAGGTAGTTCCCTGAGTTAGCCCTTGTACACACGGTTGGACATTCCGACCACAAAATCCGTCTGATTTTTTCCAGCAGATTTTGTCCGAAACTGGTGTTGCATACACACGGTCTGACAAAGTTGTCGGAAAAGCCAATCGTTCGGAACGTGGTGACGTTCGTTACGTACGACGGGACTACGTTCAGGCTAGTAGCCAATAGCTTTGGTCTCGTAATTTGATCTGAGCATGTGTGCCACTTTGTCCGATCGGAATTCTCTACAAATGATCAGACAAAGTCCGATCGGATCATGTTGTGGGAAAATTTTTATATCCAGCTCTCAAACAGAAAGTCAGATGGAGCCCACACATGGTCGGATTATCTGACAATACGGTCCGATCGGACATTCTCCGTTGGAATGTCCGACCATGTGTACAAGGGCTTAGAGATGAGCCATCACACTGTTTGCAGTAAAAGTACAGAGTTCCTCTGAAAAATTTTGTGTCCTGTGTCACTGCACACAACATGTATGTTGCATTGGGAGGGACTTTCTGAGCCTGTACCCACTCCATCAGTCCAGCATACCTCTGTTACCTCACTCCTAGCAACAGAATGGGGTCCCACCATGCACACAGTACAGACCTCATATGTGCACCTGTTATAACTCCTTCACTTCCACACATCGTGACCAAGTCCTGGAACTCCGTGAGGCCATCATTCAACTCCTCACTACCGGAGGACTTGATGCCCTTACTGGGTACCACACCTTACGACTGGTTGCTTGTAGCTTGTTCTAGTACTTGGTTACTCTTAGCAACTACACTCCTCCTGTGTACTCATTTGCAGAGTAGACCTTTTGCAGTGATGCTACTTCATACCACTTTGTGCTTTACAGACCCAGGTTCTTTAGATATGCCAGAACCAACATGCAACCCTCTAATAACTTCAGAGTAGGCTCAGAACAGTTGATGCAACTCTACCGAAGAGATTCCAATATTACAGTCCAATATGAAGTCCCATCCCTGACCCTAATTATAGCTGTGGGGCTGCAAAGGCATACCCCTGCAAGTCCATGCAAATGTTCTCCATGACTTGGTTGTTCTCTAGAACCATGGTTGCCTCCAACAGACTGCAAGGCACAGCAGTCCCAAGACCACGAGTTGAGCCAAGAGCCCTGGACCTCAGCCTTTTTATAGCACAAGTGGACTGGTTGGGACCAAAAACCCCAGGAACTGAGTACACATATACTTAAAGCAGAGTTCCAGCCCAGGGGGGGAAAAATAAAATAAAAGTCAGCAGCTACAAATACTGTATGACTTTTAATATAAGGACCATTACCTGTCCAGGGAGCCCACAATGTCGGCACCCCAAGCCGATCCGTCCATTGACTCTGAGTGGAGGCGCTGGCATCTTCACTAAGGGAAACAGGAAGTGAAGCCTTGCAGAAGTTTTGTAGATCGATACACAGTGATACCACAATCTTACACTGAAGTGGGAGTGAGCGTCAACTCCATGAGCGTCAACTGACGTGTTTCGTCCTATTGGACAACATCTAGGGTGTGAGGGTTGTGTACAGTAACCGCGGTATAAATAAGTTTTCAATCCAATAAGTGACGGCCCCCAAATTGGCAGATGGGAACACCTGAATATGGAACTCCGAGCCGTTTCAAGATGGTGCCGGCGTGCGTTCCACGCCTCGCCATCACTTCCCATTATGATATAAGGAAGGGCAAGGCATTAATCCTCGCAATCCACTCCTAACCATCAAAATGTGAACTGGATGGGAGGGGGTGCACAATCAAACCAGAACTGAAACATTCACGCGCCCCCTCTGGAGTGGACTGCCTTGTAGACAGACCACGTCCTCCAAGCCTCATTGTGGTCACAAACATCCCATACAACGCATAAAACAATCCCTTATTACAAATCCTATAAAGTACATTAAAACTAAACAGCCAGAAGCCAGCCTAGCTCTTGTACATATAATCAAATAATGGTAATATCAAATGTGGAATAAAATAACATATTCATGACATAAAACAATCCTATTTGGGCGCCAAGGACATTGAAGCGCCATCTAGTGGAATGGCACAATAAGAGCTTGAGTAAAATGTAAGTTAAAGGGGTTGTAAAGGTTTTTTTTTTTTTTTTTTCTAAATAGGTTCCTCTAAGCTAGTGCATTGTTGGTTCACTTACCTTTTCCTTCGATTTCCCTTATAAATGTTTTTTTTCTTTGTTTTTTTTTTGTCTGAATCTCTCACTTCCTGTTCCTCCTCAGTAAGCTGTTCAGTAAGCTGTTCTGGCTGACTAACCACCAGCTCGGATGATGGTGAGAAGTTTACTGAGGAGAAACAGGAAGTGAGATATTCAGACAAAGAAAAAAAACATTTAGAAGGGAAATCGAAGGAAAAGGTAAGTGAACCAACAATGCACTAGCTTAGAGGAACCTATGTAGAAAATAAAAAACGAACCTTTACAACCCCTTTAAGTATAAAAGAGATTTAGGTAGAATGAGAGATAAAGGTTTGAAGGATTCCATTTTATACAAAAAAGAAAAATCTTATCTAATTCCAATGACCCCTCGTATTCCTACAATATATTATCTCCCCAAAATCCATTTTTTGTTTTTATTCTACTGTGCTCTCACATGGGTATCTTCACCTTCACTTCCAGGATTTCAATTTCATGGTGGACTATTTTTTTATTGATCGTTTATGCATTTATAAACGTTTAGTGTTATCGATTATAGCACGGTTTTTCATCACTTCATGTTGCTTAATTTTTTTTTGTTGATGGACTTTGCATTTTGAATTGTATATGTATTATACCAGCCGAACGACTCAATTGCCATATTGGTTGATTTCAACACTTGTTTATTGCACTTTATTATTCCTTCACATTTATCCACAATATAAAATGTTATTTGTTTGCACTATACGTCTAGCGAGTGCCAGCTGCTAGCTACAGCCTCAGAGCGCAGTTTTCTACCCTTTTTTTATATGTTGCGGCTCAGAAGCCGTAGGACATCAGAAAGAGTCCGCTGAGCTGTACTATGTAATCAACAATTTCGTTTTTTTTTTTCTTAACTTTCAGCATTAAAGCGTTGATAAGCGATAAAGTCCCCATTTAATGCAATGCCCCGCTGATTCTCTGACACCGTGACCTTCCACGCAGCCGCGCGCACTTTGTAGCTGCCACGTTCGCGGGAGCACTAAACTGACTCCTTGCTGGGCCCCAGCAGAGCGCGGCTTCTCTCGGTTACAGCCCAGAAGTGACAAAAAATAAAAATAAAAAATTCTCTCTTCAAGGAAGGCGTAGAGCAGGCGAGAACATTCATCTCATGGATGTTTAAGGCTGAAAGCACCAGGAGACCCGGGAGCCGCAATCTATCATTCACAAAGGGTTTGAATCCTGCCTCACGCTGTAAATGGCATTGCCACGGTGGGGCGCCGCCGGTGAGTGGAATGGTGCCTACTCCCTGCTCATCCATTACTGCAGACGAGGGATGAATCTATGCTGGGAGATGCCTGCCGTTCAGCAACCAATGTAATAAAATGCTGAAGGAAACAAGAAAAAAAAAAAATAATTGTCCGCTGGGACGATGCTGACAAACTATCGCACGCCAGCAGACGGTTTGGTTAAACATTGTTCTGCAGTGAAGGTTAAGCGATATCCGGCCCGCCTGGATTTAAAGCAGAACTAAACTCCCTCAATTAACGTTAACTATTCTTAAACCCCATACACACTATCAGATTTTTTTGCTGACTTTTTCCTTCAGATTTACCAAATCCCAGGGGCGGACTGACAACTCATGGGGCCCCCGGGCAATAGGAGATTATGGGGCCCCCAGTATACACAAACACATAGTATACACAGACATGTTTCTCTTGGCTGAGAAGGTACTGGAGAGGTGGGGCAGCTATAATCTCAGGATTTTTAGACCAAAAGGATGTCGGTAAGGGACATTTCAGAGACAGATATAAAATAAAAAAAAACACAGATTTTTACATACTGTCCCTGGTTTTACTGAGGCTGGGAAACCTGATGGGGCCCCCCTAGTGGCCCGGGGGCCCTCGGGCAGTGCCAGAGTGTCCGAATGGTCAGTCTGCCCCTGCCAAAACCATATGAGGTCAAACCTTAGGAGTTTCAATTTGTATGCAATCAGGCAGGCCCCTGCACTACATGGTTTTGGTAAATCTGAAGACAAAAATCAGCAGAAAATCTGATAGTGTATATGGGGCTTTAAAGAGGAAGTAAACCCTGATGAGTTTACTTCCTCTTTCATTCCCTGCAAAGGCAAAGCATAATGGACTATTATGCATCGCATAGTAGTCCATTATGTGTCACTTACCTGACACAGGAGCCAGCGATGTCCCCGATGTCCCCTGTAGTCCAGCGCATCCATCTTGTCGGTGGGTCTCGCTTCTTCGCCGCTGCCATTCGGTGAAGCCACGATGACGTCACTCCCGCCCATGCACACGGGAGCCGCCATGCGCAGCATATCGCCGTTGACGGTGCCGCGCTCAGTGCGCCTGCTCGCCGCTGGCTACGGCTCATGCGCCGAAGACAGCGGTGCCTGTCCTTCAGCAAATTTATCCTAAACCGTGTAGGTTTCGGAGATATTTCTTGGACCTACAGGTAAGCCTTAATCTAGGCTTACCTGTAGGTCAAAGTGTGTTGTAACGGTTTACAACCACTTTAATCCTTATGCTGCTAGCATTAGTAAATAGATAGGAAGGTAGATTATACTATATATTATATATATATTTTTTTTATTTCTTTAGATGCTTCCTGGTTTCTGGCCAAGGCCAAAATGATGTCATACATCCCAGGAGTCTTCATGGGGGAGGGGGGCTTTCTCAGCTAAACACACCCTCCTGCCAGCATACCAGAGTATTTATATTCAGAAAGCAACTAAAAGGATTTGCTTTGTGTAGAGTGAAATATACCTTCAGCTGTCCCTCCAATCTGCTCTGTATCCCCACTGCAGGCTGGGATGGTGTAGACCCGCTAGTGTCCTCTACAGAGCATGCACTATTTCAGTTCCTTTCTAAGCTCTTAATTTCCTCTTTTTCGTATCTGTGCAGCCCACGTGACTATAGAGTTGTCAGGGCTGGGTTCAGCCCTTCCTTCTCTGAGCTGGCCACTCAGCTGTTGGCTAATTGCCAGATCTAATCTCTCTACACAGTTACTTAACTGTTGATGATATCCTGCTCGTCAGTCCTACCTACTTAAGCTGTCCAGTCCAGAGGATGTCTTTGCCTTGGTCAACATTACAAGAAACTATCTCATGTGTTCCTGTTTAAAGACTGGCTTACCTGACATCCCTTCTGGCTCCAGATCCTGCTTGCTGTTCCTCTACATTGATCCCTGACTTCTGGCTTGGCTGACTATCCGTTCCGATAACTGAACTTTGGCTATGTTTTGACTATGTTTGTTCTTTTTACTTTTATTATTAAACAAGTGTGTTTTAACTGTACTTCGGTCTGGAATCCTGGTTTCTGACAAGAGTCACACATGTAAGCATATACAGAGTGGTAAATTACACAAACCCCCTTCCTTCTCCTCCTCCATGTCCTTTTGATAAACATTGTGGGGACGGGACATAGTATGCTGATCAATTACATTCACTAAAAAACTCAAAACTTAAAGTGGAGGTCCACCCTAAAGTGGACCTTCCGCTCATCGGAACCCTCCCCCCCTCCGGTGCCACAATCGGCACCTTTCAGGGGGGAGGGGGGTGCAGTTACCTGGATAATCCAGGTAACTGCACCCACTTCCGGGATAGCTCTCTGCGGAAAGGGGCGTAACTTACGCCCCTTTCCGCAAGTGCCCGCCCCTTCCCGCAAGTGCCCCGCTGCCTGCTGGGAAACACACAGATCCCAGAGGCAGCGGGGAGCGTCCTTATTGCGCAGCGCGATTCGCGCATGCGCAGTAGGGAACCGGGAAATGAAGCCGAAAGGCTCCATTTCCTGATTCCCATACCCAAGATGGCGGCGGCAAGACCCGACAGGCGACCTAGAGATCGGCTTCGGGTGCCGACATCGCGGGCGCGCTGGACAGGTAAGTGTCACTATTTTAAAAGTCAGCAGCTGCAGTATTTGTAGCTGCTGGCTTTTAAAAAAAAAAAAAAAACCCGGAGTCCCGGTGGACTCCCGCTTTAAAAAAACTCACAAAAAAGCTTAGTCTTAATATAAATCAGTATGAAATATATCAAATGTAATTGTTAATGCCTGTAAAATAAAAAAAGAGCATTGGAGGCAGATATGTCTGAACAAAATGAAAGCTAGTGTCAATCATCTTTGACTCCACCTACACATACAAAAAATACATATTTGATGCTCAAAGGTTTGAATTGCTCTTCTGAAACTTTTTTTTTTTTTTATGTGACCAACACAGCACCAATCAGGGCTAGTCAGACACAGACTTACACTATATAGGGCATACACCAGCAGAGTAATAGAAGCCCCTTCAAAGGATCTTCCCTTGCAGATGCCAAAGAACACCATGTGATCACACAACAGCTATGCAGGAATAAGGGACACAATCGCGTACGCACGATCGGAATTTTAGTCGGAGAAAGCTCTGATGGTTTTCCCAACGGAATTCTGATGGGATTTCGCTCAAACTGTCTTGCATACACACGGTCACACCAAATTCCGACTGTCAAGAACGCGGTGACGTACAAAGGGACTAGAAAAAGGAAGTTCAATAGCCAGTAGCTTCGGTCTCATAGTTAAATCTGAGCATGTATGAGTTTTTGCACGTCGGAATTGCATACACGATTGGCATTTTTCTGTCTGAAAAATTGAGAACCTGCTCTCAATCTTTTGCTGGCACAAATTTGGCCAGCAAAATTCCAATGAAGCATACACACGGTCACATTTTCCGACGGAAAGCTCTCATCGGTCTTTTGCTTGCCGAAATTCCGACCATGTGTACGCGGCATTACAGGATTAACACCTTCTCGCCCAGCCTATAGCACAATGAAGGGCGGGCGGGCGTGAGGACCGTTGTTCTGAGAAGACATGATGCCCTCCCAGGATCGTGCCCCGCGCTTGGCCCCCGAAGCCGCACAGTTGGCTAGCTGTGATTGGTCACAATGATCACATGGTACAGACAGGGCCAATCACTGCCCAGCTGTGCCATGTGATTAACTTTGGCCAATCACAGCTAACCACAACAAAAGACAATGAATGAGCCGGTTTCATTCAGTAAAAAATGGTTGCTTATATCAATGAAATTCACTGGTATAAGCAATCATAGTGTGCATTAAAAAAAAAAATCTTAATATATATATATATATATATATATATATATATATATATATATATATTACAATTTTCTGTTCTAACACGGAAGTGATCAAGATTTTTTATTATGATTGCATATATTTATATATATATATATATATATATATATATATATATATATATATATATATATATATATATTTTTTTTTTTTTTTTATATATATATTACAATTTTCTGTTCTAACACGGAAGTGATCAAGATTTTTTATTATAATTGCATATATATATATATATATATATATATATATATATATATATATATATATATATATATATATATATATATTAAGATTATTATTTTTTTTATATATATATTACAATTTTCTGTTCTAACACGGAAGTGATCAAGATTTTTTATTATGATTGCATATATAATATATATATATATATATATATATATATATATATATTTATTTATTTACATACTGTCACCAGTGTCCCTGATCACCGCCACGCCAGTTATATGGGGCTGTACTGCACTGGTGACCGTATGTGAAAAAAAAAAAAATAATAAGTATTTTCTTTTTTTTTTTCTCTTAATTTTCTAAATAATTGTGCCAAAAACAATTACAACTTCTAAAAACTTGCCATGCCTCTTACTAAATACCTTGGATTGTCTACTTTCCAAAAAGGGGTCATAGTTACATAGTTAGTCAGGTTGAAAAAAGACTCAAGTCCATCCAGTTCAACCTTAAGAACAATAAATAAATAAAATAAAATAAATATTGTACAATCCAATCATTTGGGAGGTATTTGTACTGTCCTGGCATTTTTGGATCTCAGGAAATGAGATTGATCAGTACATCAGGATTGATAAATTTTCAGATATATACCCTAGTTTGTAGACACTATAACTTCCCTACAGACTAAATAAGAAAAGAAAGTAGCAGAAAACACTTTTTTTTCCTACATTTTTGGTCTTGTTAAATTTATTTTAGCCAAAAAAAAAAAAAAAGACCCCACTTTATTTGTGTGAAAAACTTGATAAAAAATTCATATGGGTACAGCCTTGTCATTGAAAGCGTGACAGCGATAAAACCTGAGAATTGGTCTGGACAGAAAGCAGATATAAGCGCCCGGTATTGAAATGGTTAAAAAATAAAAAATAAAATAAAAAATAAAGTGGCACAATAGATATGATTTATCTGAATGAATGATGGCAATTGACACTTCTCTGTTTAGCATCACTTTAAAAAGTTGAGGGCAAACCATTTACCACCGACAGGGGCGCTAACAATGATCAGCTTTTATATATGTAAAACTCTTATCCCAAAAGACACAAAACTGCTGCTGTAAATGTTAAAAAAAAAAAATTATTAGTTGGGGGTTTGTACTCAATTTGTTAGTGTATCTAAATCTATTAGTACATCCAAGACGGTTTTGGAGTACCCCACCCCCCACCAGCAAGCCTCTTGCTAGAGGAGAGGGTACAGACAGTGGGGATTTGCCCTACTCCCTTGTCCTATTATTTGATTGACAGCAGTAGGAGCCAACGGCTAGCAATCTGCCCAGTGAGGAGGGAGAGAGCGGAGAGAGCAGCTGCTCTTGTGCACAGCGCTGGATCGAGATTGGGTTCAGGTAAGTATAAGCTGGGGCTGGGGGGGGCGGGGGGGGGATCCTGGACACAGAAGGGTTTTTTTCTTAATGCAGAGAATGCATTAAGGTTAAAAACTTTAAGGCTTTAGAGCCAATTTAACACAATATGAATCCCGCTGACATAATTGTTAATGAAGACCTTTCTTCCTTTGCCTCCGTTGGATGCCATTTGGAATCCTATTCTATTTTTTAATTACCCGTAGAGAGGTTTTCCCGCTATTGTATTTCTTGCGGTCTCTAAACCATCTGACCACTTTTCTCCATAATAAGTACATTATCTGTATAAATTACTTGCTTTTTAAAGAAAATCTACGTTTTTAATCCCATATTACACAAATCACCAGTAAATTCATTCAGCTTCACAGAGACTTCATCAGTTTTGGTCCTGAAACACGCTAAATACCCCCCCCCCCCCTTCTCCCTTGGGCGCCTTACATCAAATTTTCACTTACAATTATATTAACGTGTTAAAGCTTATATGAGATTGTAGTCATTGGGTTTATATCTACTTCAATAATTATACGCGTGGATACCATTAGTTGTAACAAATCATGACCTTTTTTAAAGATTCCTTTATAGATTCTATCTAATGCTTTCTCACAGTGTATAGCTTACTGCTTTTACTGTAAAGAACACTTTCTTATACTGATGGCAACATTTCCTATCCTCCAGAAGCCACCGATGTCCCCTTGTCCTTTGTATAGCCCATGAGGAAAATAGTCTGGCCACCCATCTAATATTGAGTAGGTTCCCCTTTTGCCGCCAAAACAGCCCTGACCCGTCAAGGCATGGACTCCACTAGAACTCTGAAGGTATACTTCGGTATCTGGTTTCAATCCGTCAGTAGCAGGTCCTTTAAGTCCTGCAAGTTGGGAGGTGGGGCCTCCACTGGTTTTTCCAGCCCATCCCACAGATGATTGATTGGATTGAGACTTTGGAGGTCAAGTCAACATCTCAAAATCTTTGTTGTGTTCCTCAAACCATTCTTGAACCATTTTTGCAGTGTGGCAGGGCAAATTATCCTGCTGAAAGATGCCACTGCCATCAGGGAATGCCGTTTCCATGAAGAGGTGTATTTGGGTAGGTGATACGGGTCAAGTAACATCCACATGAATGGCAGAAGCCAAACAGAGGATTGCCCAAAGCACCACACTGCATCCACCAGCTTACCTTCTTCCTGTACTGCATCCTGGTGCCATCTCTTCCCTAGGTAATTAACACACTCGCCCCCCCCCCCCCCCCCCCCATCCACATGATGTAAAAGAAAACGTTATTGATAAGACCAGGTCAACTATTTCCATTGCTCTGTGGTCCAGTTCTGATGCTCATGTGCCCATTGCAGGTGCTTTTGGCTGTGGACACGGGTCTGCATGGGCACCCTGACCGGTCTTCAGAAACAAAACCCATACACAACAAACTGTGATGGATGCCCATTTTTTTCTGCTTTCTGTTTCAATCATTTTTATTCAGTTTAATAAGTGCATAAAGCGGTGTTCCGCCCCAAAAAATAAAATAAAAATAAAATCCAGCAGCTACACATATCACAGCTGCTGGCTTTTAATAATAGGACACTTACCTGTCCTGGAGTCCAGCGATGTCGGCACCGCAGCTGATGTTTCCATCACATCTGTCGTGTGCTGCCTCCGCCATTGCGGGTAAGGGTACCCGGCAGTTTAGGGGACACTTCATGCCAGGAACCCTACTGCCCATGCGCGAGGCCACGCTCCTCTCCCCTACTGGCCCGGTGACAGGGAGAGGAGGAGGAGGAAGCCCCGTGGTGATGTCATGGGCCGCGGCCCGGACTCCCGAAAGTGGGAACAGGATACCTGTCAAAGACAGGTATCCTGTACCCCATCCCCCCCCCGGAAAAAAAAGTGTAAATGTGGCACCACAGGGGGAGAGGAGACAGATGAGTGGGAGTTCAACTTTTGGGTGGAACTCTGCTTTAACATGCTATTATTCTGTCCACGTAGGGGCTAGCATTGAAAGTAGTAACAGAAGTTAGCTTACAAAAGTAGACGAAATTGCAGCAGTATAAAAACAAGAACCAATATAATAAAAGAGGGCAGGCCTTTTGCATTAAGCCCTTAGGGCCAAATGGTCCCAGGGAGGTTCCCTCAACAGCGGGGTATCCTCTAGGCCCACCAATATCCATACAATGGTACAATTTGTAGCCTATACAAATCTAGAAAATGGAGATAGATCAGAAACCCTGAAGAAGGTAGGCAGAAAGGGGATGCTAGGTTAAGAAAGAATGCACACCTGACGAGTAGGGTGCCAGGGAGAGGATGAAGAATGCTAGAGAGGAAGGGAGGCCAAGGTTAGAGGTCTAGAGAGGTGGGAGAGTTAGGGGCTCAGCATCATCGAGGCTGTCCTTCACAGGCAATCCATTTTTTTCTGCTATCAACACATCAACTTCAAGAACATGTTCACTTCACTTGTTGCCTAATATATCTCACCCACTTCCAGATGTCCTTGTAATGAGATAATCAGATGTCATTCTAACAAGAGCCGACGGGGACACCCGTTTATCAAGGTCCTCCAAGGTACCACTTACCCTATCAGGGTTGGGTTTGGCTCTACTTTTGAGTCCCCAGGCAAGGGACACCTTATACAAGACTGAAAGGCTTCTCTGGATTGATTGGCCATTGGTTTGAGATATAGAGGGGGTTGTCTAAGATGTGAGAGATATTAAGATTATCTACAAGGAAAATGTGTCTATGTTGACTGGTCTACCCTTGGCATTAAGTTTATAGTCACTATAGAGCAGGGGTCTCTAAACTATGGCCCTCCAGTTGTTCGGAAACTGCAATTCCCATCATGCCCAGTCATGTCTGTGTCAGAGTTTTGCCTCATGGAGCATGTGGTTCTGCAACAGCTGGAGGGCCGAAGTTTGGCGATCCACGCTATAGAAGAGTTACTCTACCAACATGTGGAATTTTAACTATGCAACCATGTATAGTGATTTGTTCTATCTCACTATTATTGGTCCATTTGGTCATGTAAAGCCGCGTACACACAAGCGGACTGTCTGGCCAACTTAGTCCGTCGAAACACATTTCAGCGGACAGTCCGCTCGTGTGTGGGCTTCAGCGGACTTTTTCAGCGTGCAGTCTGGCGGACTAAGTATTTCGGAATTTCCGTAATACTGTCCGTCATACTTTGGTTTCAGCGGACAATCCGCTCGTCAGTAGGCTAGTTCGATGGACTAAGTATGGCGCATGCTCAGAAAGGATTTACACGGCGAAAGGTTGCATTGCTGTGTATTGGACTTCCTATTTCTAGTCCCGTCGTACGTGCTGTACACGTCATCGCGCAAGCTTTCAACGGACTGTTTGTGCATCCGTGTGTGGTCAAGTCCGTTCATTCGAAAGTAGGACGGACTGTCCGTCGGATTGTCTGACGGACTAAGTTGGCCAGACAGTCCGCCCGTGTGTACGCGGCTTTAGAGGTAGGCTTCCTCTTTCCCTTCCCCTGTTCAGGGTGTATCCTAAGGAGAATTTTATGCCTTAACATCTTGAATTCTATTTGTGCATGGATTGAATCGGCTCCCAGTCTGTTTTATGCTGTGTCACCCCATACCTGGTTTTCAAGGCCAAGCAGCACCTACCCAGTATGTCCCGAGGAAGCAATTAATGTTGCGAAATGCGTTGACAAGCTAACACAGAGGAGATCATGGACCTAACCCATTGATATACATATATCATTTTTCTGCATGATTTACAGACTTATATCTACATTCTAAGGATCTATGCCTCCATGCTTTGTGCTATTGGGTATCTGTTGACCTTGTCAAGTAAAGGGTGTTGTCCGTTTTCTGTATTTTTTTTTTTTTTTTTATAATTTTGTAATAAAGATATCTTGTATAATATGATATGTTTTGTTATCTTTCTTTCAACCAATTTCCCTCTTAGTTTGCTACACTGATTGGCACCGCAACAATCCCATCTTCCCAATACTATCTTTCCAATCTACAAATTTCGGGATGAGGTGCTTTACTGTATCTAATCTCCCCGCCTGATTTCCCTTTTATATCTTTTATAACTTACCGCCTCATGTTATGCCCATAAAAGTCCACAATTTTTGAGAGTGTTTTTATTCTTTTCAACCCTTTGATGTAAAGAGATAATGGTATTCATTTTACCTGTCAGCGGTCAAAGTTATGGCTGATTGGTGTATATATGTACTCCCAAATGGGCTTGCGATATGCAATAGGCTTAGGCCAGGTTAACGGAATAGTTACTAATATCCACACATTGACCAACAGCCAGAAGAACATTGTGAAGCTAATGCGTTTCCTGAGACCATGCCTCCTTCATCAGGGCCTCTCTCCTTATGTACACACATACAGTATATATATATATATATATATATATATATATATATATATATATATATATATATATATATATATATATATATATATATATATACACATACACACACACACACACACACATACACATATATATATATATATATATATATATATATATATATATTTATATATATACATACATATACACACACACACCACATATTATATATATATATATATATATATATATATATATATATATATATATCAGATCTTTATTTCCGAACAAGTATAGTAATTCAACCTATCACGTGGGACCCACTTTGATGTTGCCAGTTAACATTCTGCCAGCCGGTGCAGTTTTCAAACATACGGTGGTATTAATGATGGGAAAGTTATGCTATATGTGAGTCATACTCCTAATTCCCCTGTTGTCTGACACATGCCAAGATCCTTCTTTTTTTTCTCTTTTTTTGTTTCATCACGCATATTGCATGGAATGGTTGGAATCAAGCAAACATCGTTCATTTGACTCCGTTTATCTAGGTCAAAAAACAATTTTCTTTCTACCGCTTTGCAAGGGAAAAAAGAAAAAAAAAAAGCAACGTAAATAAAAGTGTCTGAGAACACAAAGCAATTGCGCTGAACTGCTGCAAATCGGAAACCTTAGCTGCTAATTACACTTTTCTGCCTGTCCGATCGCATCGCAGAATGCGAACGTTGCTGTCACGTGCGGGAACAGACAGCAAGCACAGGAAAAAAAGAGAGTACCAGGATTTAGGAATTAATGGCCTACTTACACATGACGGAGGAGGGGAAGATGGCTGCTGACAGGAAGCCATAGTGCCATAGAGCACCAGCAGAATAAGGACCAAGCAAAGAAAAAAGAGGACCTTTTACGTATATAACTATTAGTTAAAAAAAAATTATACTTTTTGTAAAAAAAAAAAAAAAAAATGGCCGTTTTGGCTCATTTCAAATGATTGTATGGATTTTTCTAAAATAGAAATCAACAAGACCTTGTAGGTAAATCTGACCTCCGGCCTTCCTCTCAGTCTTGCACTGTTATACTGGTTCCTCTCCTGGACTGAAATGGCTTAGGCCGCATACACACGAGAGGATTGTCCGTCCAACTTCAGCGGACAATCCGCTCGTGTGTGGGCTTCAGCGGACTTTTTCAGCGGACAGTCTGGCGGACTAAGTCTTTCGGAATTTCCGTAATATTGTCCATCCAAACTTGGTTTCAGCGGACAATCCGCTCGTGAGTAGGCTAGTTCGACGGACTAAGTATGGCGCATGCTCAGAAAGGATTTACACGGCCGAAGGTTGCATTGCAGTGTATTGGACGTCGAATTTCTAGTCCCGTCGTACGTGCTGTACACGTCATCGCGCAAGCTTTCAGCGGACTGTCTGTTCGTCGTGTGTGGTCAAGTCCGTTCATTCAAAAGTAGGACGGACTGTCTGTCGGATTGTCTGACGGACTTAGTTGGACGGATAGTCCGCCCGTGTGTACGCGGCCTAACTCTGATTTTACTGCATACTGTAATCTTCTCAAAGTGTGCATAATGCCGTGTACACATGACCAGACTATGCAAAGGTCCAACAGAACTAATCCGTCGGACAATTCAATCGTGTGTGGGCTCCATCGGACCTTTGCTGTCCAAAAATCTGATGGGACTTTAGAAATAGAACATGTTTCAAATTTTTGGTCAGGAATTCCGCCGGACCCAGTTCCTATCGAGAGATCCGTTTGTGTGTATGCTAGTCCGACGGACAAAAAAACGACGCTAGGGCAGCTATTGGCTACTGGCTAGGAACTTCCTTATTCTAGTCCGGTCGTACGTCATCACGTTCAAATCTGTCGGACTTTGGTGTGACTGTGTGTGGCCAAGTCCGTTCATTCGGAAAGTCTGCCGAAAGTCCATCGGGAAGACCGTCAGACCTAGTCCGTCGAAAGGTCCAGTCATGTGTATGCGGCATTAGAAGCTGCAGCAAGTCAGATAGAACCCCGCCTCATTTCCTGGCTGGAGGACGTCCACCATCATCCAAACCTCCTTCCTCCCCAGCATTACTGTCCCTGGTCCAAAGTTTTTCATTCCTTGGATTTCAGGTCCTACAATCATGGAGGCTCAGCGTCACCTGTAAGCCCTACATGCATAAAGGTCTTGTTTTTACAGTGAAGAACTTATAGAAAGCAGGTCAGTGTATGGCTAAGGCACAACTACAGCTGTCCAAATATCTCTGTTTTTATTTTTTTATTTTTTTTGAAAGCCTGTGGCGTGCAAAACACACTCAAAAACTTCACCGCTGCATAAAAATGTGAACACACAAAGAGTGATACAAAAAAGACTCTAAAATCAGAGTGCCTTGCCCTGAATCCCCCCGGAGCATTAGGCTCCAGACAGGGACAAGGACACTTAAAACTTGGTCCTTCTGGCTGAAACCAGACGGACCCCGTTCTTTGGAAGGTCTGCCGAAACAGACCCACCCAAATACTAGGTGAGGCTCCCCAGAAGGGAGACCCCAACCCAAAGAGAGAGGGTGAACTAAGCCAGGCCACACAACTAAGGCAATGCCCACCGCCTCCTCAGACTTTCAGGACAGGCCCCGGGACCTGTTACACTACTCATCACACGTGCAAAGTGACAAAACAAAAAACGTGACACAACACACAAGAAAATAGATTAAATAAAGTGGGGAAGGGATAGTGAAGAGGAGAGTGAAAAGATGGCCATTGTGTAAAACAATGACCAGGCCCTCTGGCCAGGAATAAAAAAATTCCTCTGGTCCCAGCCAAAAGGCCCGGCCCAAGAGGCAGGTGCTAAAAAAAGCGTGCTATGGTGCAGTGACTGTGGTGCCCAAAATCAATGTGACCCTCACTCACAGTGATCTTTAGGCACCCCTGGACTGCCACTCCAGGGGCACATACTCCAAAGGCTTTCAAGACCGCCCTAACCAACGGTCTGGACCACAGCAGCCCCCACCCCAGGCAGGAAGGCGTGAAGTTCAGGAAGCCTGGGGAGAGCCCCTTGCCATCAGGCTCCACCATCGCTCCCATCACTCCTAACTAATTACATTTGGGAAGTACTAACCGCTCCTCCCCACCCAGAAAAGAGGAGCCGGTGTTCCCTCCCAAAAAACTGTCCGGGGGTAGAACTACCCCAATCCAGGCTAGGAGGCCAGGTACTCGACCCTCTGGGTCAGACCAATAGCAGAACCCATCCTCACCAGGATCACCCTTCCAGACTTCTCAGACTCGATCATGCATCAGCCCCCAGTTTCCGTTGGGCGGCACAACGTGTATCTCTGTATCCTGGGTGGAGTGACCCTTTAAATAATTATATGTCAGTCTTTATTTGAGAGATAGCCTATGGCAGTTTCTTCTATCTCACATGAACTCTATTAGTGAGATTGCTGAGCTCCTGGATCCCTGTTGGATTTATGTGTTTACTTATTTTAGATTAAGGAGAAATAACAGGAGGATCTGGAACACACAAAACTCCAAGGTGCATAGGAACAGAGTGTAAAATGATGGCAAGGAGATCTTGCTGTAGAAGCAAGTCACCAGACTCCACTTAGAGTAAAAATATGTTTTTTGGATGGACTGACCCTTTGAAGGGTTAGTTCACCTTTTCACAAAACATGCACTCATATTTAACATATAAAAAAAAAAAAAAAATGCACTGAAAATGCCTATACAGGCATAGACATACGATCTGCTTGTTTCCAGCATCAAGCTCCGATTCAGTCAGGAGGTGACGTCACTTGGCAAAGCCTCCACGCGTTATGCCACCGATCACGTGGCTTCGTCAGGTTCCTGACATGTGTGCGTGCAAAGATTGGAAGTGTCTGTGGTTACCAATACATTTTAAACCTTCTACACAATTGGCGCCTATCCCTTCTCTTCTATGGTGAGCTTTATTCAGTGCTGTTTTAACTGCTTAAGGACCACCTCCTGCACGTATATGTTGGCAGAATGGCACGGCTGGGCGCAATCACGTACCTGTCTCTTTAAGTGCCCAGCCGTGTGTCGGGAGCGCGCAGCTGAAGAACGAGGAGAGGTCTGTGTAAACAAACCTCTCCCCCTGCTTGCTACTGTGATCAAATACCACCCAAAGGAATCTCTATTTGTGGGAAAAAATGGACGCCAAATTTGTTTGGGAGCCACGTCGCACGACCGCACAATTGTCAGTTAAAGCGACGCAGTGCCGCATCGCTAAAAGGGGCTTGGTCCTTTGGCTGCAAATTGGTCCGGGGCTTAAGTGGTTAAAGAGGAGTTATAGTCAACAAAGGGATTCAGGTGGAACATTGTTCCTGTTGATAGGAGACCTAGTGAGGACTACCCTATACATGCTTTGTTGACCTGTATATGTAACGGGTCCATTAACAAGATGAGCGTCCCCCACCTAGTGAGTGGATAGGAAATGGCTATCAACAGTACTCTTCCTTTATATAAGTTAACCTATGCTAGTAGAAATTTACTACACAAGTTTGATAAGGTCTGGAGCTGTTGGGTGTCACTGTTTAATTCTTGCCTGACTCGGTCTGTAATCTTGTGGTACTGGCTCCTTAATTGCTTGTAACCCCCCCCCCCCCCCCCCTTTTTTTTTTCCTCCCTTACTTTGCTTCCCTGCTGATGCTTTAAATGTTGGTTGTTAATCTCCATTGGGCGTACCACCATTGCTTTGTAGTGATACCATGCTTGGCTGTTATAATATAGACTTAGATTATCCCCCATCTTTAATTCTTATGGATGTGAGATACCGCTATTATTGCGTTGTTTGAGTCTTGGTACTCTTTTTGTATATTTTCTGTACTTTTGTACTTGCTTATATATCCTGCAATACGATTAATAAAACTTTACTCTGTTAAAAAAAAAAAAAAAAAAAAAAAGTTGAGTGTGCATTGCACCTGGCGATGGAGCGCGCTTTATTTTGAGGTGGAGCATGGAGTATTTTGGGAGAGTCTATCAAAGAAACAAAAAAAGGAACACAATATACACACCCTATTGAGTAAGCTCCACAATGATTTATTGACAAATTCTGTAAAACCAGCATTAAGTCAAGAAAGTCTTCCCTGACCCCCACAGCACCAGATCCCCCTCACATCCCAGTACCAGACCCCAATCCTACCTATAACACCAACCAGATCCCCCACCCAATCCAAAACCCTAACTGGTCTAAAACACACCCCCCGAATGGGAGCTGGTGTGTTTTAGATCATACAAATAAAAACTACCAGAAATAGCTACACAAACCAAAATCACCTCGCCGTACCCAGCTTCATGTCCTTTTTTTTTTTTTTTAGGGACAAATGTTGGGATAAGGGAGAGGAGTTTGTCATAATTCTGTATGCCCATAAGTTGAAAAATAAATAAAATAAAAATACTAAATAAATGTGCAACTGTGTTTTTGCAATTTGTGTCCCTTTTTTTGTGTAAAGATTCCTTGCACACAAAACTGAAACAAAATTGCACACTTTTAATTTGCTACTTTGTTTTGAAGTCTTCAGTAAACACGGAGTTGCCATAACAGAGGGACCGGGCGATTACGAGTGGGAACCATTAGGCTTGGCAACGCCAACCTCAGTCACTGGTAACAGAGGACCTGTGCGGTCACGTCTGTGAGCATGACATACCTGCAGCAGTGATTTACTTTCTATTCTTTCTGGACAATGGGATCTCCAGACAGACCTTCCCCCCCCCCCCCTTCTGTACAGTATTTACATGAGTACATAAACACCAACAGAAGGCAGAAACCGGATCCCTCGACACAGAGAGCGGAGATTCAGCCTCACAAGGGAGGCATTACCATTTGGCACATTCTCCTAGACTGACTTTGCTGCAGAGGCAGTAAAAGATATTAGATTTGTAATTATGAAGTTGGATGCCAGGACCTCATTACAAGAAATGTGCGAGGTGAGAGGAAGGGAATCTGGAGTTTCTTTTTTGCAACCTTAAAAACGCACTCCAGGCCACCATTTGCAGAATCGCACCCTCAAACTTTTTTTTAAATTATTTCTTTTGACTAAATTACATGAGAAGTCGCAGCCTATCGCAATGGAACCATTACAATCAGTGCAACGCCGACTTTGCGGCGCCACACTGATTTGCAAAAAGTAGTTCCTGCACTACTTTTAGCAATTTCAGGTGCGACTTCAATAGACATCTGTGCATGAAATCCCATGACAAGTTGCAATCTCTCTCAAGTAGCACCTGAAATCAGGCTGACCTTGCTACTTCGTAATCGTGCGACTTCAAGTGAAGCAGCGCGATTTCAAAGTAGCATCAATGTGAACCAGGGCTTGTAGACATTGCTATGACAATCAATAAGGTTATCCCTGTCAATCATCCATATTTAATGTAATTCTAACTAGCTGTAGGTAGATGCATGCAAATACAGGTGGCTTAGGAACGCCCACTTCTGCAGACTGATACCCACCGACAGTGGTGGCCCATCCATTAGGGGCGCCCAGGCACCAACCCCTCCCTCCAGGCCACCCCCTATATGGTAATGGATAGGTTCATGCATAGCCACCCCCTATCCATGCGTCCGGACCCTTTCATCTGGGTGGGTGTGTTTTTGAAGCCCCTGATTAGAGCCAGAGGCTCTAATAGGCTTCAAAATCGGGTGGGCCCGGGTCACAGAGCATGCGGCCTAGGGTTGCCACCTCATCCCTTTAAAACCGAACACATATGAATTACACAGGTTCTGTGGCTGATTAAGGTGATAATTAAACTCACTTATGTGGAGTCTTATCTGCATTCAATTAGCTTCAGAACCGTATGTAAATTGTCATGTAATTCATGTGTGTTCGGGTTTAAAGGGATGAGGTGGCAACTCTAATGTGACCCAAGCCCACCCAGGTGTGTCACAGCAGCGAATCGAAAAACACTGATCCTCAATCCGGCCAATCAGAAGCAAGTGTGCTCACTGGCTGAAAAGAGAAGACTCCGACTGGCCACTGAGGAGGAGGGAGAGAACGTAAACCTCCGCCGTGGAGAGCGGTAGATCGGGAAGCCAGAGGTGATGGAGAACGGGAGGCCGCCGAGCAGCATGAAGTCGCTGGTGATGGGATAAATGTTATCGACTGACCGGGGTGGCGGGGGGTGGGGGGTATGCTTGTGGCATACTGTCCCCCCCAAAAAAATAAAAAATATTTACACCAGCCGTCACTGCCCAGCAAAATCCCTACCAAGAGTCAGCCCACTGCTTGCACCTGGGTTGAGGACTCCTGAGAGGCAGGGGGGCAGGGTGCTGGGATGTTTTTATGAGGCTATGTACAGCACCCTGCCAGTCCCTACCAGCCATGATCTGCCTGCATTGCATAGCAAAGCACAGAGACCCATTTAAGACATCACCGAAAGTAAAAAAAAAATTGGGGGTGGGGTAGGGTTGCCACCTAATCCCTTTAAACCCCAACACATATGAATTACACGGGGCCTGAAGCTAATAAAATCCAGATAAGACAACAAGTGAGTTTAAATACCACCTTAATCAGCCACAGAACCCGTGTAATTAACCACTTTCCGACCGCTGCATACCGATAGATGTCGGCACAATGGCAGTGGTGGGCAAATGGGCCTACCTGTACAGGTGGGGTTGGCAGGCGTGTGCGCCTGCCGCGTACAGCGTGACCGTGCCATGGGACCGGCGGACTCTATGTCCACCAGTCTCCTGGTGATCGTGTCACGGAGCCTCGGAACGTGGCATTGTGTTAATTGTGCTAAAAGTGTCCGATGTGTCTGCCATAATGTCGCAGTCCTAATAAAAATCACAGATTGTGGCCATTACTACTACTAAAAAAAAAAATAATAATAATAAAAATGGCATAAAAACTATCCCCTATTTTGTAGACACTATAACTTTTGTGCAAACCAATCAATATACACTTACTGCAATTTTCTTTTTACCAAAAATTTGTAGAAGAATACATATCAGCCTAAACTGAGGGAAACAAATGATTTATATATATATATATATATATATATATACACATATATATATATATATATATATATATATATATATATATATATATATATATATATATATATATATATATATATATATATATATATATCTTGGGGGATATTTATTATAGCAACAAGTAAAAAATAAATATTGTGTTTGTTTTTTTCAAAATTGTCACTTTTTTTTTTTAAATTATAGCGCTAAAAAGAAAAACCGCAGAGGTGACCAAATACCAAGCTCTATTTGTGGGGAAAAAAAAAGGAAGTCAACTTTGTTTGGGTACAATGTCGCACGACCGCGCAATTGTCAGTTACCGCAGTGCCAAATCGCAAAAAAAGTGCTCTGGGGGGTAAAATCTTCCGGGGCTGAAGTGGTTAAGCGAATGTGTGTTTGGTTTTAAAGGGATGAGGTGGTAACGCTAGGGTGGGGTCACGCAAGGGTATAATGGCAAAATATAAGCAGGTTAAGCTTCTGCCTTAATGCCCTGCTGTTGGTCGCCGGTCTTATGGTTCCTCCATACCCAACCTCCCTCCTCTGTCTGTTGGAACCTGTGGACCAGGTAGCATGGATAAACAAGTTTATAAATAGAATTTGTACCCTTTCATGTTCAGTTATGACAGTAAACCCTGCCTCGAGGCCAATAAGAATTCTTCAGATTGTAGCCATGTTGGCACCCCCCCAATAGCTGTAATAACCTCATTAAGAGGCCCTGCATGATATCAGACCTCTAATTAGGGAGATGGATGCCAGGATCTAACACAGACATGACATCAGCGGGAACATACAAACACCTAGCAGCCCCCACCCTCTCCCCCTGCTGGAAACTCCCTAACGACGGAGAGGCCCCCGTGACGGCATCCATCAACAGGTGTGCACAGGGCTCCGCACCAGCAAACAATGGCAGCCACGCAGGTTATGACAGGTTTGTCTATTCCAGAGCTGCAAGCACACTTGACAGGTTCAATTTCAGCCAGGAAAGAATAAACACAAGGTAAACAGGCTGGGAGCAACAAACCAAGGGGGGGAGAACGCTCAGTGGACTAGACGGAGCGACAGCTCATGAAATCACATACACAAATACAGCGCAGAGCGCGCCGTCGAGGTTGTTTCCCCCGCTTACACGGAAAGACAACACCATCACGTTTCCAATTTAGCTTTGCAGATGGCACTGATCTGTGCAGAAGTCGCACAAACAAATTCCGTATTCCCGCTAAGAGACGGGCAGCATTCGGCGAGTGATGCGCAGAAACCAAGCGGAGATTCGACTTGGCAAAAAAATTGGAGAGCACAGCACTCTTAATAGGGAATAGACTGCAATTTCTTTATTATAAGCAAGACAAAGAATAAAATAAAAAATATTTTGTAGCATAAAATACTGCTTATGAATATTTTGTAATCACAAGGTTATCCATTAGGTGCCACTCCAGTCTCCTTTTTACACCCATGCACAAGCTCTTTTCCTTAAAAAGCCTGTTGCCTACAGATCTCAGTAGCTCAAGCTGTCATTTCTCAGAGCAGTAACTCCTCCCCTTTCTTAGTTCCTTAGCTGTATGCAAAGTTTAACCAAGTTTGGAATTGCACTGAGATATTTGGGAGGTGGAGGGAGGGCTCTGGTGTGTAAACAGGGCAGCAGAGAATGAGTCAAAGGTTGTCACAGATTAGTGGCAGAGGTGATATGTCACCTATAGTTCTACAAGCTTGTGGTTTGTGCTTACCTACATACTGCTGTGGGTCTGCTGGTACATGTGGTTCTTCATTTCATGACGAGAAGTGTGAGAATATTCCATGATGGTAAGTGTAATGTGAGAACATTCTATGTCAGGACATATGAGAACGTTCTATGACGGTAAGGCTGCTTTCACACTGGGGCGGGAGCAGCGTCGGCGGTAAAGCGCCGCTATTTTTAGCGGCGCTTTACCGTCGTTTTAGCGGCGGTCTGCGGGCGCTAGCGGGGTGGTTTTAACCCCCGCTAGCGGCCGAAAAGGGGTTAAACCCGCCCGCAGCGGCGCTTTGCCGGCGGTATTGCCGCGGTGTCCCATTGATTTCAATGGGTAGGAGCGGTATAGGAGCGGTGAATACACCGCTCCTTCACCGCTGCAAAGATGCGGCTAGCAGGACTTTTTTCACCGTCCTGCCAGCGCATCGCTCCAATCCAGGCGCTATTTTTAGCGCTGTAACGCCTGAATACCGCCCCAGTGTGAAAGCAGCCTAAGTGTGGGAACATTCCATGAAAGGAAATGTGAGACCATCCCATGATGGGAAGTGTGAGAATATTCCACGACAGGAAGTGTGAGAATATTCCATGACGGGAACTGTGAGAACATTCCATGATGGGAAGTGTGAGAATATTCCATGACGGGAAGTGTGAGAATATTCCATGACGGGAACTGTGAGAACATTCCATGATGGGAAGTGTGAGAATATTCCATGACGGGAAGTGTGAGAATATTCCATGACGGGAACTGTGAGAACATTCCATGATGGGAAGTGTGAGAATATTCCATGACGGGAAGTGTGAGAATATTCCATGACGGGAAGTGTGAGGATATTCCATGACGGGAAGTGTGAGAACATTCCATGACGGGAAGTGTGAGAATATTCCATGATGGGAAGTGTGAGAATATTCCATGACGGGAAGTGTGAGAATATTCCATGACGAGACGTGTGAGAAGATTCCATGATGGGAAGTGTGAGAATATTTCATGACGGAAAGTGTGAGAACATTCCATGATGGGAAGTGTGAGAACATTCCATGACAGGAAGTGTGAGAATATCCCATGACAGGAAGTGTGAGAATATCCCATGACAGGAAGTGTGAGAATATCCCATGACAGGAAGTGTGAGAATATCCCATGACAGGAAGTGTGAGAACATTCCATGACAGGAAGTGTGAGAATATTCCATGACGGAAAGTGTGAGAACATTCCATGACGGGAAGTGTGAGGATATTCCATGACGGGAACTGTGAGAACATTCCATGACGGGAAGTGTGAGAACATTCCATGACGGGAAGTGTGAGGATATTCCATGACAGGAAGTGTGAGAATATCCCATAACAGGAAGTGTGAGAACATTCCATGACAGGAAGTGTGGAAGGTATCCTTAGTGGAGTCACATCGCAAGGTGATCATTACTGTCTATAACTATTGCATTAAAGCAGTTTAAAACAAAATGGAGACCCGGGCGATATTATTACTTTTACAAAGAAGCAATTCTGAGGCATATGATTCAGCAGTTACTTATTTACCGCTAATATAATATTAACTCAATGGATCTCATCCATTTACCAGGAGACGGCATAACCTGCCTGGCAAAAGAAGCGCAGCCTTGGCGGACAGCGCCCCCCCCCCCCCCCCACACCCCCACCGAGGTCGCCGTGTGAAATCTTTGCTATGTTTTGCTGGGTGGATCACGTGTCTTTCTGCAGTAAATGGAGCGGTAGAGAAATTTCCTGGCACTTCCAGAAAGAGAGAGAGAGATAGAGAGCTTTCAGCCCAAAAGAATCGATAGGATGAGACATAAATTATGTAGAGGACATTAAAATCAGCAGAGAAGGTGGGTACTCTCACCATTCTGTAACCATAATATTCAGGTTTAAAACTTCCCAACTCTTACTATAAATATTTGATTAGAATCTCCAGCCAGTAACAGAGAAGAAACATAATCTGATCCAGGGAGAGGGAGCGTCTTGTAAGCTTTTAGCCGAGTAAGAGGAAACCCAGCCGGCCGCAGGATGAGAGAGGGAAGTGGAGGCGCTCTGCAGAGAGTATTATGGATGGACACTAAGCTCTGTGTGAGCCTCACATCAACCACAAAGCCATATCATCGACTCAGCAGTCTTGTCCTATGCAGAGCCGAGACTGACTTCAGCAGAAATGATGATTAAGCTGCCAACTGTCCCTTATTTCCAGGGATGAGAAAGTTCCCCTGGATATGCCATTGTGTACATAAAGAAAATAAAATGCCCTTTCATCTGGTCACACGCTGCCCGTAGGGCTGGCGGAACTGAGAGGACTAACCCATTGCTAATTAAATTTAAATTATGCTCAGACAAATCTACAAAAAAAAAAAGTCAGTCTATTGTAATAATAAAGTTAGATTAGGGCTGCAAGCTCACACACCGGTGAAGTGATTTCAGTGCATTCCCAAATGTAACCTAAAACCAAAATTAAACTGTAGTGCATGGGATCCTCCTGAGGAAGTCCTCCCTATGAACGTAACGAGTATAGGGGGCTGGGCCACCCAATTGACATCATCCTGCAGGCATTTTGAAGGGTGAATAGTTGGTACGGTTGACTAAAGACCCAATCCATCCGGATCAAACTGTGTAGGTGTGCATATGTCAATGTCGACAATCATTTCCCATGTCCCGGTACATTGTGTTCACTTAGCCCTTGTACACGCGGTCAGAGATTCCGTCAGAATGTTTCCTATCGGAGCGGTTTGTCGGATATTCCGACTGTGTGTGGTCTGCATCGGACTGTTTCCGTCGGAATATCCGTCGGACCAACTTTTCCAACTTGCCGGAAATATTTTCCGTCAAAATGCTCCTATCGGACATACTCCGATCATGTGTAGCCTACTCTGATAGAAAAAGTGCCACGCATGCTCAGATCAAATTCCTAGCTATTGGCTACTAGCCTGAACGTAGTCCCGTCGTAACGAAATAACGTCACCACGTTATGTACAATCGGATTTTCCGGCAACTTAGTCCGACCGTGTGTATGCAACATCACTTTCGGACCCCTTCCGGAATTAATCTGTCGGAATTACTTCGACGGATCTGGTCGTCGGAATCTCCGACCGTGTGCACAAGGGCTAAGATGCAAGTCCAAGATTCTATTAAAACTGTCAATACTTCCTGCTGACCCCACCTATTGGACAAGAGAGTCCTTGTTGCCCTGACAGTGAACCCCCCACAGCTTAAGGTTAAACCGCTTTTCCTCCAATCTCATTGTGTGGCCCTCTTATGCCTTGTACACACCATCTGAATTTCCGACAACAAAACTGTGGAATTTTGTTCGAAGGTTGTTGGGTCCAACTTGTCTTGCATACACACGGTCACCCAAATGTTGGCCAACAATTACAAACTTAGTGACGTACAAGACCGTAGGGCAAACCGATAAAAAGGAAGTTTGGTAGTCACGTGCCACCCTTTGGGCTCCTTCTGCTAATATTGTGTTTGGTGAGCATGTGTGTACTTTGGACTTTTGTCCAAAGGACTTGTGTACACACGATCATAAAGTCCAACAACACACATTTGTTGGTGGAAAATTTGAGAACATTCTAGCCAACATTTGTTGGCGTAAAGTCTGACAACAAATGTGCGATGGAGCGTACACACGGTCGGACTTTCCGCCAACAATCTCACATCCAACATTTGTTGTTGGGAAAATCCGATCACGTGTACGCGGCATAACACTCACTGAGACTGAAATGTTTTCTTCCTACTCTGGGATCACCATTGAGGTATTTTAATACCGCTATCATATCTCTCAAGCATTTCTTCTAGTGCTTGTACCAGTTGCTTTTAATTGAGGTCTTCCAGTCGCCTTATTCATTTAGTTGCCCTTCTCTGGACTCTCTCCAGCTCCAGCACATCCTTCCTGAGGACTGGTGACCAGAACTGGGCAGAATAGATGTGGCCGGCACCAGAGTTTTATAAAGTGGAGCGGTGTGGAGTTTGGCTTGAATAATGTGGTTGTAACATTCCGATACTGATAGCACTTTATGAGCTCTTGTCTTGTAAGTGATTGTAACCCTTTTTTAGCATCATTAAACATAGCATATGGAAAACACTTATGGACAGAATATGTAGTCATGGCCTTTGTGTGGAGATATAGAATAGGAACTGAGTACCATAAAAACAACTTCATTATGTACCATTAAAAATCTATTACACAACAATAAAAATTACTCTTCACATGACATGCAAAGAATCCAATTACAGTTCATATGTGGACTCATTTCAGGAATCCTGCGAATCCATGTGAAATGAGTTTGTATTTATTAAGATACTTATCAAGAGCCCCCTCTTTGGAATATACAGTATATATAATATTAATATATACATATATATATATATATATATACATATATTATACACACACGTACACATATACACACAGTATCTCACAAAAGTAAGTATACCCCTCACATTTTTGTAAATATTTTCTTCTATCTTTTCATGTGACAACACTGAAGAAATGACACTTTGTCTACAATGTAAAGTAGTGAGTGTACAGCTTGTATAACAGTGTAAATTTGCTGTCCCCTCAAAATAACTCAACATACAGCCATTAATGAATAATAATAATAATACTTACACATATATATATATATATACACACACACACACACACACACACACATGCTTTTTGGGGATGTCTCTACCAGCTTTGCACATCTAGTGAGGGACATTTTTGCCCCTTTTTTTTTTGCAAAACATCTCAAGCTCTGTCAGATTGAATGGAGAGCGTCTGTGGACAGCAATTTTCAAGTCTTGCCACAGATTCTCAATGGGATTTAGGTCTGGACTGTGACTGGGCCATTCTAACACATGAATGTGCTTTGATCTAAACCATTCCATTGTAGCTCTGGCTGGATGTTTCGGGTCCTTGTCCTGTTGGAAGGTGAACCTCCGCCCCGGTCTCAAGTCTTTTGCAGACTAACAAGGTTTCTTCTATGATTGCCCTGTATTTGGCTCCATCCATCTTCACATCAATCTGACCAGCTTCCCTGTCCCTGCTGAAGAAAAACATCCCCACACCATGATGCTGCCACCACCATGTTTCACAGTGGGGATGGTGTGTTGTCAGGGTGATGTGCAGTGTTAGCTTTCTCCCACACATCACGTTTTGCTTTTTAGGCCGAAAAGTTCAATTTTGGTCTCATCTGACCAGAGCACCTTCTTCCACATGTTTGCTGTGTCCTCCACATGGCTTCTCACAAACTACAAACAGGACTTCTTATGACTTTCTTTCACCAATGTCTTTCTTCTTGTCACTCTTCCATAAAGGGCAGATTTGTGGAGAGACGACTAATAGTTGTCCTGTGGACAGATTCTCCCACCTGAGCTGTGGATCTCTGCAGCTCCTCCAGAGTTACCATGGACCTCTTGGCTACTGAACAGAGCTCCTTGAGAAGTTCAAAGTTTGATATATTATTTTTATAACATAACCCTGGATTGAACTTCTCCACAACTTTATCCCTGACCTGTCTGGTGTGTTCCTTCATGATTCTGTTTGTTCACTAAGATTCTCTAACAAACCTCTGAGGGCTTCACAGAAGAGATGTATTTATACTGGAGATTAAACCACACATAGGTGAACTCTATTTACTAATTAGGTGACTTCTGAAGTGAATTGATTCCACTAGATTTTAGTTAGGGGTATCAGAGTAAAAGGGGACTGAATACAAATGTGCCCCCCCCCCCCCCCCCACACACACACACACACACACACTTTTCAGATATTTATTTGTAAAAAAAATGTTGAAAACCATTTATCATATTCCTTCCACTTCACAATTATGAGCCACTTTGTGTTGGTCTATCACATAAAATCTCAATAAAATACATTTACATTTTTGGTTGTAGCATGACAAAAATGTGGAGAACTGCAAGGGGTGTGAATACTTTTTCAAGTCACTGTATACTGTATGTATATATATATATATATATATATATATATATATATATATATATATATATATATATATATATATATATATATATATAAAAGCACAAATGAGGAAAATAGAGAGAGAACATAGAACGTTTCAAAGTTTCAGCTATAATATACACTGTGTGGCTAAATGTTCATGGACACCTGACCATCACACCTACATGAGCTTACCCCCATTTTGGGTTTTAGCAGCCTCCACTCTTCTGGGACGGCTTTTCACAAGAATTTGGAAATTTATGCTCATTTGTGAGGTCAGATTGATGGATGAGACCCAACTCACAAATAGTGTTCTAAATCATCCCAAAGGTGTTCAGTAGAGCTGATGTCAGGGCTCTATGCAGCCTTTTGAGTTTAGATTATACACTATATGGCCAAACATTTGTGGACAGCTGACCCTCACACCTATATGGGCTCATTATATATCCCATTTTAAAACCATGGTCTATAATATGGAGTTGCCCCCTTCTCCCCCCATGGCCCTTAATATGGAGTGAGCCCCTTTTTGGCTATAGCGTCCTTCACGCCACAAGATTTTGGAGGGTGTCTGTGGGAATTTGTGCCCATTTTTTGAGGTCAGGTACGATGTTGGATGAGAAGACATGGCTCACACACTGGAGCACCAAAAATAAATAAATTGTGGCTTGAAATTTGGCGTGACAATTCATCCCAAAGATGTTTAGTAGGGTTGAGGTCAGGTCTCTGTGCGGGACACTCCAGTTTCTCCACACCAAATTGGTCAAAAAGGCTGGATTTGTAAACAGAGGCACGGTCCTGCTGGAAGAGAGTTAAGCCTACTACACACACGCCGAATGTCAGGCGATATCGGCTGGTTCGATAAGAAATGTCCGACATTCGGCCCTTGTGTATGGCAGCCGGTCCAACAGAAGTCAGCCGACTGGAAAACCAGCAGCCGACCATCTCTCGATGAGCGCTCTCAGCCAATGACTGAGAGTGCTATCCAGAGTGTTCTGGTGGGGGGAGGGGGGTTGTCAAAACACAATAGAACAGCAGAGGAGATTGGATTGTTAGTATAGCGGCTCCAACCAGAACTGTCAGTTTTTTTTTCGTTCAACCAGCTGGGTTGAACAAAAACAAAAAAAAAAAAAAACGAGTGGTGTGTACTAGGCTTTAGGGTTAGAGTTTAGACCAGGAGTAGGTAATCTCCAGCCCTCCAGCTGTTGTGGAACTACAAGTTCCATAAGACATTGCAAGCTTCTGACAGCCACAAGCAAGGTTCCCAGAGGCATATGCACCATGGGAATTGTAGTTCTTCAACAACTGGAGGGCTGAAGTTTGCCTACTCCCCGGTTTAGACAATTGAACCTGTATCCAATTGGAACCATAATTGACAATGAGTCAATGACAGGGAATATTACAGAGTGCAGTTAGTCAGAGACTCAAACTTGTGAGGTACTCCTCTATTCAAGGCCGGTGCTACCACTAGCCAAACTAGGCAGCCCGACCACTGGTGTTTCTACTTTCTTATCTCTGCAGCAAGCAACTAAGTCTCAGCATCAGCAGGCAGCCACTGCTCTGTTCGCACATAGGGTCAGAGGCGCATCACCTGAGGACTGTGATGGGCGCTGGTGAGCTTGCATTGATGGGCGCTGGTGAGCTTGCATTGATGGGCGCTGGTGAGCTTGCATTGATGGGCGCTGGTGAGGTTGCATTGATGGGCGCTGGTGAGGTTGCATTGATGGGCGCTGGTGAGCTTGCATTGATGGGCGCTGATGAGCTTGCATTGATGGGCGCTGATGAGCTTGCATTGATGGGCGCTGGTGAGCTTGCATTGATGTGCTATGGTGAGGTTGCATTGATGTGCCCTGGTGAGGCTATATTTGATGGGCGCTAGTGAGGCTGTATTTGATGGGCACTTCAATAAAAAAGGTGGGGTATACATGGGCAGGGCAAAGGGGGTGGAGTCGGGGTGGAGCCTTTTGCACCAGCCCTGCCTCTATTTCAGTAAATTACTTTGTATAAGGGGAGGGCCCTATAAACTAAAGCCTTTCAGGATGTAAAAGTTGGGGTTGCGGTCTTCTTCTGGATTAATATTTTATCTAGACTATTGAACAGTAGTGTGGCTCTTCAGTTCTTATTCTTGCTTGTATGTTTCAGTATCTTTTTATGCACAGTGTCCTTCACTGAAAATACCTGGATTCAGTAATTTGGAGAGGCACCCATGTTGTTTCAGTCATATAGTCAGAAACATTTGGCATATCGATGTGGCAGAAGCTTGAACATTTGGATATAAGATTTTTAGGGGAGTACTGGGGGAGTACAATCGTCATTTAATATATCAGAAACAAGAATTCTGCCATAAAAAATAAAAATAAAATGTGCAAAAACTGCAAAGCAAGTGAAAAATCCAACATTTTAAAGTTGTTATTGCAACAGGAATAGAGAGGGGAAATCTTCCCCTGGGAATCCCGGGGACAGCAATCAAAGACTGGATTTCTCTTAGCTTTGGGGAGAATTTCTCTCATGTCTCCACAAAAGAACATTGGAGTAAATCTCCCCTACTTGGGATCCACCCCCTCCAGATAATTAGGGTAGAGTCCCACTTTAAAAAGCCCATTTCCTTTTCCTCAGAGGAAATATAACATCCTCTTTGATGTCTCGTAAAACAACAAATGCTGCCAAAACTGGAAACAAAGCTACGGCTATGGAAAATTTGCTGAGCCGCTTTTTAGCTGCGTGTGCATCCACCTCGGAGCCGCGTGCAGGCAGCCCATAGAAGTGGAGGATGCAGGCACAATATTTTACATGCGGTCAGAAGCGGGTGAATGGATCCCGGTGCAGACACTGCATTCAGATCCATGCACCCATTCCTGCCCGCATGTCAGATTTTGACATGCGACTGTGTCCATGCAGCTATTGTGTCTGCATTCACTGCTCTGGGCAGCTGGCACACAACAGAGGTGGACGCACACGCAGCAAAAAAAAAGTGGCTCGGCGTGGAGGACGGGGTGTCAGCGCCCATCTGAATGAGACCTTAGGGAGATCTCCAGAGATTAGGTGACTGACTAAAGCAGCCCGACCTTTACGCCTGCTGCCTCCCTACCACTTAGACCCCTTTCACACTGCTGCGCCCAGAGCATTGGCAGTAAAACGCTGCTATTTTTAGCGGCGTTTTACTGTCGGATTTGCAGCACATTTCGGCCGCTAGTGGGGCACTTTTACCCCCCCGCTAGCGGCTGAGAAAGGGTTAAAACCGCCCGCAATACATCGCAATAGTGGAGTTTTGCCGGTGGTAATGCAGCGCTGCCCCATTGATTTCAATGGGGAGCAGCAGTGGAGGAGCGTTAAACACACCGCTCCTTCACCGCTCCAAAGAAGCTGCTGGCAGGACTTTTCCCTGACGTCCTGCCAAGGCAACGCTCCAGTGTGAAAGCCCTCGTGCTTTCACACTGGAATGAATGGAGCAGCAGTTTGAGGGCGGATTGCAGGCGCTATTTCTAACGAACGTAACGTGAAAGGGGTCTTAGGGCCTTCAGGTTTATTTTTAATGTATACACTATGAACAAAGCCACTAACCCATCTTTCCAGTTTCTCTTAAAATGTTTATTTTATTCCTCGCTATGGAAAACCAGACGCCAAAACAACACCCAGCAGGTTCTAAAGTGTGAAAATTTCCACGCTGACGCCATCCTCAGAGAGATCAGACTGCCGGCTGCTTTTTTTTTTTGACACATTTAGGGGCCAAACAGGGTTAAATGAAGCACATGAGTTGAATCGGTTTCCCGCTTGGAAATGGTGCAACTCCTGCAGGGTTGAACTCTGGCTGACATTACAGCTTACACACCTCACATCAGCAGGGGTGCCTAGATTAGAACACTATGACAACGCAGGGAATGTTTGCACCAAGTCAGCGGGAAGTGTTTGTACACGAGAGTGAGCATTAGCTTGGTTAATGGGGCTGCTGAATTCTGCTGCTAATTAATGAAAATAGTCACTAACCCTTTTTGCTGCCGGAATACTGGGGGTGGGGGGGGGGGGGGTGCGCAGGCAGGATTCTCCTAGGGAAGAGCAAACTTCCGGGCTAACGGTGTCATGAGGTCCACCTGGAGAAGAGGGAAGAAAGGAGGAATGTGCATAAATATAGGGAAATGTTTCCTCAAACCGTCATAAGATCCATCACATGCCAAGAGTAATATCATCACTTGATTCATCAAACAAGAAAAACTTTCTAGTGTACAGCAGAGCTACACGATTAATCGTTAAGGATCGTTATTGCAATTCCCCCTCCCACCCGTTGCGACCTTGACAAAGTATTTCCCGATTCTTTCTATGCAGAGAATTCTCTCTGCTCTGCTGAAGCCGATAGCCGTCAAAAGAAAGAAAAAAAAAAAAAAAGCCAGTCCGCCAAGAATCACAGCATTCTTTAGCAGTGGAACTTAAGTGTAAACATTGTAACAATTTGTTCTTTAGATCAAAGGAATACACTTTGGTGTGCAAATGAGGAAGTTTAACCACCTAAACACTAAACCTTTTTCTCACATTTGTTAGTTTCAAGTTAAAATCATTTTTTTTTTGCTAGAAAATTACTTAGAACCCCCAAATATATATATATATATATATATATATATATATATATATATATATATATATATATATATATATATATATATATATATAAAGGCCAGTATGGTGGCCTGAATTTATGGGAGGAGCCTGGGGGGTATTAAACCAGCCCGCTCGCCTGTGGTCTTCATCGTTTTTTTGTGCACGATACCCACCCTCCCATACCCTTTTCAGGGCATTTCTCAAATTAATTTCTCATCACAATATTCATTTCTAATCTTGGTTATGCCCCCTTATTTTGGCATACCCGACTTGGCCACACACAATCACACCAAAGTCCGATGGATTCGAACGTGATGACGTACGACCGGACTAGAATAAGGAAGTTCATTGCCAGTAGCCAATAGCTGCCCTAGCGTCGGTTTTTCGTCCGTCGGACTAGCACACACATGAACGGATTTCTCGATACGAACTGGGTCCGGCGGAGTTCCGGCTGAAAAATTTGAAACATGTTCTATTTCTAAAGTCCGTTAGATTTTTGGACGGCAAAGGTCCGGTGGAGCCCACACACGATCGGATTGTCCGACAGATTCGTTCCGTCTGACCTTTGCTGTCGAAAAGTCCGGATGTGTGTGTGTGTGCGGCATTAGACCAAACTTTGAATGGTTCAAAAAATCCCAGGCAAAATGTTCTGGCCTCATGCATGTTCACTTCATCAAATATGGCCCTCTTTGAAAAAAAAGTTTGGATACCCCTGCCCTAGAGGGATCACCAGCAGGAGGATGAAGGTCTTGATTCCTCTTTATAGATAGTTTCATAGTTAGTAAGGTGGAATAAAGACACCAGTCCATCTAGTTCAACCTGAGCGAGTGTCTACAATTGTCCCTATCCCTGTACATTGCACACTCACATCAGTCCCTACTCTCAGGGAGCCCACAATCCAAGGTCCCTATTCATATACTAGGGGCCAATTTTGGACAGAAGCCAATTAACCTACCTGCATGTCTTTGGATTGTGGGGGGAAACCAGAGTACCCGGAGGAAACCCACAAAGGCACAGGGAGAACATGCAAACTCCAGGTGGGTGGTGTCGTGGTTGGGATTCTGGGATTCGAGCCAGCGACCCTTCTTACTCCTAGGTGAGAGTGCTACCCACTACACCACTGTGCCGCCCCATAGATCTTTAGTTACATCTCATTTAGAATTAGGTGTCCAGTTCCTTGAGACCTCACTTACAAAAAAGAGGATTGATAAGACCTTAAGACCACCACCTTTAAATACAGGATATGAATGTGTGAATAAGGTTCACGAAGGCAGTATTTTTAATATAAAGCTAAGAACATGAGGACATGACCTCAACCTAGCAGGGGGAAAATTTAAAATCAACCTCATAAGTGATTTTACTAAAGACTAGAAAGTAAAGGAACAAAGATATAAAGGGAAACCGTTTAAATAATTACTTGATGAATATGCCATTGTGTCGTCATTGTATTTTTTGGGAGTAAATCTCGGCTATTAAAGAATAAAAAGTGAATGGTGACACAATGTATAAGTACGATGAAGACGCTCAGTGAACCGGCTACCATTAAACTGTTTAGTCTGCTTTGCCTACAATAATATTTTCTTTATCTCTCAAAGAGAAAGTCTCGCTCTTTGAAAAACGTCATTCATCCAGGATAAACTTCCACTCATGCAGACAGGGTCTCTTTCCCCCCCCTTCCATTATAGAGAAGGAATCCACATTCTTCAGATGATAGCAGCAATGGGAGATTAATGCAAACAATGCCGGAGATTTTATTTGGTCAGTGAAGTGAATTCTTGGAAGTGTTGGTGAAGCTGAGCTGTCTGGGCAGTAGAACGGAATGACACTTGAGAGTGAAGTATTGCTCCACCTGGAGACAATGGTCTGGCCTCCACAAGCCCCGACACATTCCGTACACTGAGAAGAACGCAGAGAAGGGGTAGTGGGTGAAATCAACCATACCCTAAAGGAGAACCCCAGCAAGGACTTTTACTATGGCTGCTCAAATGTGCTGAAAGATTTTTTGTGACACTAAACTTTATACTTATTCTTCTATATAAACCCATACACAGCCACTACCTAATGACACTGCAATCTATTTCTTATTAGATCAATTTTGCCCTTGTAATGTTCACCCTGAGCTTCCAAACCTCTCCTTTTCCCTTTCACTTCAATGGGGCACTATTCTTCCCACTGATACCAATGATGGGGCACTATTCTTCCCACTGATACCAATGATGGGACACTATTCTTCCCACTGATACAATGATGGGGCACTATTTCTCCAACTGACAACAATGATGGGGCACTATTCCTCTAATCTGTCCTGCCCAATGAGGAGAGAGACAGTGGCTGGAGCTGCTGGGCTCGTGCACATCGCTGGATCAGATCAGGCTCAGGTAAGGTAAGGAAAGGTGGGGGGGGGGGGGGAGGGGGCAGCTGCATTAAGGTGAAAAACCCTAAGCCCCTGTACACACGTTCGGAGATTCTGCCAACCAAATCCATCGGATTTTGTCCGTCGGATTTAGTCCGACGGATTGTGTCTGAAACTGTTGCATACACATGGTCGGACTAAATTGTCGAAAAATCCGATCATTCAGAACGTGATGACGTAATTTCGTTACGATGGGACTACA